>NC_091764.1:50937941-51239412 GCF_029378745.1 Bos indicus | reverse complement strand
GATCACTGAATGTAAATCCTTTATCAGATTTTAACTTGTGCAGTACTTGAAGTGAAACACAATGAAAACTTTAACATAAATTGTCTCTTAATACATTTACAGTCTTGTATTTACAAGCTAAATATATATAGGAAATCACAAATAAATCCCTTTTAAGTTTGCTGCTGTTTTGATGAATTACGTTTTCTTTAATTTTTTGGATGTGAGTTAATTGATGACAAATGTTAAATTTGTGGATGTTGGTCATTTATTTTGCTCAGATAATAACTGCAAGAAACCTATGGCTGAACTTAGTTCTTGGATAATCTAGTTCATGTGCATTAGGCTGCCACATATACTACTATGATAATGAGCTGCAGTATCAATGTGGCATAAATACTGCAGTAGTATTCTTGGAAAACCAAATTTCCAAGTCTTTACCTGGAATCAGTGTGGGCCTGTTATAAAACTAAATCATGATACAAGAAGCAGTCTTGAAAAAGTTATTTCCTTTTGTAGTACCATAAAAAAACAGAATATTATGTTCATCTTACTACTACTGTGGAAACAGGTTCTAGATTTCACACTTCATCGAAAGTCACTTTTCAGTTAAATGTAAGTATTTTTCACTGCTGTTGGGATCTATTCCTTAGATATTCAAATTCTTTTTTACTTACTTTAAATTTAAAATGCATATCTTTAAATCTGGTGTTGGTCCAAAATTAAAATTTTGGCTGTCTGTTTTTCTCTACCCCATTTTTTAGTAATTTGGCAACTTTTAGCTCTCCCAAGTGTTGTAATATAAAGACAAATTTAATAGTATTCTGTATCTATAGTAATGATTGCATCAAGCTTAGGTGAGAAATTTTTTTCTGGCCTTTAAATTACTAATGGACAATTGGCTTTAAAGGTAGGTCTGTTAACTTTCTTTGTGTGTTCCTGATGGAATTCACCATAGCCTTACAGCTTTTCTCAGAAGGGAACTTGTTACAAGAGAATTGGCATTGCATGTTCCAGAGTCAGAACCTGTACAGTATATAAAACATACAAACCTTGAAGTTGATTTTAGTTCACCACATTCAAGGATCCAGGATGCCAAAAATGTGTGAACATTTGAAACATTTTTCATTTGCTGCTTTTTCCCCTTTGATCTAGTTGAAAGAATGTATTGTCAATTGGCATATAATACTGCCTTTAATAGAAAATAAATGCTGGGGCACGTTTCACATATCGACTACCTGAGAAATTGCTATGTGTCCCACTATTAGTAAAGCAAAAAGTATAATGTTCTTCATTTGAACTAATCAAATACAATAGATTATAAATTGTGTATTGTAAATAAAAGTTCACTCTGTGAGTGCACATTTTGGTAAATTATTTATTTATGTTAGCATTTAAACGTGAAAGAAAAATGCATTTAACCAGGATAAATGAGGTATGTTGATCATGGCTTTGCTTTATACCTTAATATTAAAGCTGGTTTTTCATCCTGGTATTTTTAAAGCTGTTTTGCGTTTTTCCTTTTTATCCTTTCCTTTTCTTTATCTTTCTTTCTTTCTTTTTTTTTTTTAATGTAAACTAACCTCCTGCATGACAGAGGTTAAAATTTTGTCTGCACTTGAGTTCACTTGAGTTTACATTTGAAATGTGCATGTTTATTTATACAGATTTCAATAAAGCTATTCAAGGCCTTATTTAGTCTTTTATTTCTTACTCTGAATCTTTTAATAAAAGTCCCCTATTTTATGGTCAGTGACCATATGCTCTACTTTTTAGTTATATAGTTAAAAATAGAAAGGAAAACATGTCGTAGTGAGGTAAATCTTCCTGTTAAGGACATGTTTTAAAGTTGACTTTTTCAGTTTAAATATTCATTGAGCAACTGTTTGTATACCAATTAGAGTCTTGAGATTTAGCAGTAAACAATATCCCTGCACCCAGAGAGCTTGCAGGCTTTCTCCTATCTACCAACTAGTAAACTTTATTTCCATTTTTCTGAGGTTTAAAGAAAAGACAATTTTTTTTTTATAGCTCTAGACTAGTTTCTACCCTAATTGTGTGTTTTTAAAAAGAAAACGATGTTAATAAAATTACTGAATTTGTCAAAATCAAATGGCATTTTCTGCTGCAAAAAATAAACTCTTAAAAATAGTGCAAAGGGTATTCCATACTCTAAAAGTAGGTATCCGTACGTAGTACAGGGTCATAGGAATATATCCAGTCTAGAATTCTGCTTCTAGCCTAGATACTTGGTAATCATATGACTTTAAATTTAATCTCTCCTGGTCTGTCTCTTCACCTGTAAAATAATGATGATAATAATAATAGCATTTATTCAGCACTTACCAGAGACCAGATACTATATAAAAGTTAGATGTTTTATCTCATATAATTCCCCAATAGCTATGAGGTAGGGACATCAATCCTCCCCATTTCTCATATGGAGAAACAAGGATACAAAGCAGTTCACACAGTTGCTATGTGGTGGATATTATGCGATGGCCAATATTCTATCCTCAGATGTATGTACTACCTCCCACTAGATTTAGTGTCTGACTCACAGGATTGTTTGGAGCTCAAACAAGATAATGTGTTTTACAGAAAGTGCTTTGTAAACTGTGTAGTATACTCACTACTGATTTTTTCAGTCTACATAGAAAGTCATCTTGAAGTCTTATAACTTTGCTCCCAAAAGTATCTTCAGGTGACTATTTGAGAATTGAATAAGAAAAATACCAGCTGGAATATGGACTCACCATTCCCCTTTGAAATTAACTTCATTCAACTCACATACATTTATTACAATTTTAATTAAATTTTAAATATTAATATAATGACTTTTCCCAAATGCAACCCTGATTCTCAGGACTTTTTTCATTCACCTGTGACTTGGTTTTAATTAATGTCTGTGAAAAAGCTGTAGCCTGATGCTTTACTTAAATCTCTTGCTTTCTCTTATAATCTGTGTTCTTTTAGTGGTCCTATATTTGTCCTTGCTTTTCCAGCAACTAGATATAAAACCACACAAAACATTGATTGGGGCATGAAAAAAATTAGTTAAAGGCCAAAACCATTGATACAGTATAAGGCAGTACTTTTTCACCGGTTAATTTCCGAGGTGGGGACATCTTATGAGAAATAAGCCTGGAGACTAAGATAAAGACCTGTAGTCTCCTTCAGTGGCTTACAAAAGTGGGGAAGAGGGGAGGGTTTCTAGGGGTGGGGAGCATGCTAGTAGGAACCTTTTATCCTAGAGAATGTACTATTTCTTGACAGTATCACTGGGGCATGGTGATAATAAGAAGTAAGTCAACTTTTAGTCTGTTTTACTCTCTTTAAGTATTTGCAGACAATCCATTTCATTACTGCCTGCTTCCTATCCTCCCTACTTGTATGTATGCTTCTGATCTTTGCTTGTGCGGTATAGATGAGCATGTTCTCTCCAGGTTAATGTTTAAAAATGTGGAAGATTCTTGTATAGTAGGAAGGAAACAGAAGTCTTTAAATTCTCAGAAGGAAAGGAAAATAAATTTCTACATGATTTAATAACATGATAAAATAAATTTTATTTCTGAAGCCAAAGAAAAATAGTGAAAATCTTTGTTCATATTTTCTACTCTACAATAAAATAATTATTAAAATTTTATTTGAAACAGCTTCTCTTGAAAAAATACTTATGTTCATAACTCACAAGTACTTTTTTTTAAGTGCCAGAGGATAAAGAAAGGGAGAAAGAGAGTGTATTTATATTCTTGCTGACTAATACATTAAGTTGCAGAGCTGTATACTCTATGGTTTCATTATCAGATTTTTTAAAAATAAATACGTGTAATTTTTCTCATAAACATTCTGAGTTTGGGGCATTTTAATTCAATATGTATGTTTATGTTTAATTCTTATTTACTGTATATTAAAGCAAAAGAATTTTGAAGTAGCTCAGATAACACTTTTATTTAAAACTGGATTAAGTATATTCAAATTTTTATCTACATAGAGTAGGTTTTTAAATATTAGAATTGGAAAGATAAAATGTTTATGGTAAGAATTCAGATATTAATCAAGCTTTATTTGAACTGATGATGGGGTAAAGAATTTTTAAATGGATATAAAACAGACAGTACAAAAATTATTTTTGGCAAATATATGCATTGGGAAACATATTCACCCTACATCATACCTTGGTCTAATTATAACCTGCTCTACCTTGGGAAGCCTGGAAATTGCCAAGATAGTGAAAGGAAAAGACTGAGTTATTAAGGGAATCTAGAAAGGGGAGAAACCATTCAGGGAAAATCAAGAGTTGACATAATGTTGTGATCTAGAGTCTTAAAGGATAGATAGAAAAAATCAGCCAAATGGACTTGGATTTTTTTTTCCTAGAAATGCATGTTAAACATGATTATACAAAGCAGCTAAAAATACAGCTATCTCTTTGGAAATTGTTCTTTTAAATGGAAATGCTGTAAAAAAAAAATAAGATTGCACATTTTCAATATGCACAAAATCAAATATTTTAAGTGTTTAAATTGTTTTGGTAATTAACTGTTCATCTGTAGAAAATCATGGTTGAAGTTGGTGCTCACTTGCTCAAAGTTTTCCCTCATATCAGGAACTTATAGCTTGTTTTATATAGTTTGATGAAACAAAATAGTTTCATTTGCTGTGACTTTCAAGTCCGTTGCTAGCTGGAGTTAAATCTACATACATAAAAGTAAAACAATAAATATGGAAACATCCCAACAGTCTTTTCCCATAATGTGTATTCTTCCATTTTTCTCGGTAGTGACAAATTCTTTACATTTCCCAAACTGTTGTTTTAAGCCTTGACTATGACTTTGTTTTTTAACTAATAGTTAAAACCTTGCAGGGTTTTGAAACTCTATAACATCTCAAATGAAGTTTCTTATTAAAACGTATTTTGCTTTTCTTTTAGAATTTCTGAAGGAATATTGTAGGTTAACAAGCATTGTAGCTCCTCATTCCTCCTCTGCTCATTCACTGTTAGGTATGCTAGGTTTTGGATAGTTCAGACTCGTACTAGAGTGTTCTGCTTATTCCGGCCTTACATGTATGCCTTCACTCCTTCATCTGGCCTGCTTTCTTCTCACCTTGAGTTCTTTCTGTAATGAAAGTGAAAAGTGTTAATCACTCAGTCGTGTCCGACTCTGTGACCCCATGGACCGCAGGCCACCAGTCTCCTCTGTCCATGGAATTCTCCAGCCAAGAATACTGGAGTGGGTAAGTAGCGATGTATTTCATTGTCTCTAGTGAAAAGTATATTCATTTTTCTTTCATTTTCTCATATCACTAGAGAATATTCATACCTATATTCATATCTTTTCATTATATGAAGTGGGCAACGTTTAAACTCCCTTGAGTTCATAAGAATTAATCCCATCATGACCTTTTAACTCATTTCCTAAAGAAGTTTTAGATGTTCAGATCATTGTTCATTCTCTGAGCTCCCTGATACCTGTAGTGAATTATCGGTGTTCTGAAAACTCTTCAAGACAAAACATCCTACAAGCATCTAGGGTAGGGATTTTAGGGATTGCCCTCATTTAACAAAACCAATTGGGGGCAGGAGGAGAAGGGAACGACAGAGGATGAGATGGCTGGATGACATCACTGACTCGATGGACATGAGTCTGAGTGAACTCTGGGAGTTGGCGATGGACAGGGAGGCCTGGCATGCTGTGATTCATGGGGTCGCAAAGAGTCGGACACGACTGAGTGACTGAACTGAACTGATAGGGAAATAGTCCTTTTTTTAAAATTAGAAGAATGCCTATAGGATTCAAATATTGAGTGACTAGTAAGATAAAACTCAATTTATAGAACAGTTATATTCAATTTTGTACCATATATCTATTGTGTGAGTTGAGGTAATATTGCAAATTCAAATAGTAACCAATAATCACAGATACTTGGCTATGATGTTTGTTGGGAGACAGTGTAGAAAACATTCTGTATTTAGAACCATTCACCACAGCTGACTCTAAAGTCATTAGTTCTCAACCATAAAATAATAGTTTCTTGTAGCAATTAATGGATATAAAGGTATAAACTTTGAGATTTTGCAGAATAAGGCAATATTTTCTATTATGGGCAACTAGAATGCTCTGTCATTGCTCATGAAAGACTTCTTCAATGGAAGGCATAAATCCAACTTTTGAAGTCATTGTTACTTATTTTTAGCAAAAGAATAGTAGGATGAGTCAAATTAATATTTGTTTTTTCCTTTTTTTTTTTTTTTAATGTTCTCCTAACTCCTCTAAAAAGACTTGGAGCAGAAGTCTTAGTGTGATGGTAAGCTTGAAGATTAAAATTTCATTGTGGATACTAGAATCCAGTTACATACTAACCAGTAGGATTTTTAAAGCTACTTATGAGCATAACCATTTTACAATAGAACATTTTTCTCTGTCTTCAGCAGTCATGGATTATGTTGTCTTTTTTCCTCAATTTAATTAGATACTAATTATCTAATTATCAGATACTAAAAATCATTTGAGTAAAGATAATCAAACTCCAATAGTTGTGACTTTTATTGCTCAGATATATTTATGTACAATTAAAAATAATTTAACCAGTATTAAGTAACTCTGCATGTCATGGCAGACTAAGATACAGCATCTCCTTGTTTGAAAATATAAATGTACAGTCAGATCCACTCACCAGAATTATGTTTTCTGGTCACCAGTCCCTTCCTACTCCAGTCCATTCTCTATTCTGCTCCCAGAGTGAGCCCATTAAAAAAAAAGCCAGATTCTGTTCCTCTCTTTAGCCTAAAGTCCTCCAAACTGTCTATGAATAAGAGAGGGGTTTGGAAAATAGACTCAGGAGTTTAATCACCTGTGTTTTGGGCCTACCACTTTTCTGTAAGTCTTGTTACCTCTCTGATTCTCAATTTACAAAGTAGAGCAGAATTTCCATCTAGGAGTGCTCGGGAGGATCAGTTTGGTTAGAGGGAAGTGTGAGATTTTAAAACTGCGTGTTTGCTTAGCAAGCGCATGGCTTTTCTTGGAATGTAGTTTACTGTGGTAGAGGGCTATGAATAGTTATTTGTGAGGAAACCAAACTCATCTCCCTGAACCATCCACTCTTGTCACTGAATATTACCCTTAGTTCAGTTCAGTCACTCAGTTGTGTCCCAACTCTGTGACCCCATGGACCCCAGCACGGCAGGCCTCCCTGTCCATCACCAACTCCCGGAGTTTACTCAAACTCATGTCCATCGAGTCCGTGACGCCGTCCAACCATCTCATCCTCTGTCGTCCCCTTCTCCTCCCACCTTCAATCTTTCCCAGCATCAGGGTCTTTTCCAATGAGTGAGTTCTCATCAGGTGGCCAAAGTATTGGAGTTTCAGCGTCAGCATCAGTCCTTCCAATGAATATTCAGGACTGATTTCCTTTAGGTCGGACTGGTTGGATCTCCTTGCAGTCCAAGGGACTCTCAAGAGTCTTCTCCAACACCATAGTTCAAAAGCATCAATTCTTTGGTGCTCAGCTTTCTTTATAGTCCAACTCTCACATTCCATACATGACTACTGGAAAAACAGTAGCCTTGACTAGATGGACCTTTGTTGGTGAAGTAATGTCTCTGCTTTTTAATATGCTGTCTAGGTTGGTCATAACTTTTCTTCCAAGGAATAAGCGTCTTTTAATTTCATGGCTGTAGTCACCATCTGCAGTGATTTTGGAGCCCCCCAAAATAAGGTCTGTCATTGAATATTACCCTACATTTTAGAATAATTGTGAAGCATAAATTGTGTCTTGATCATTATGAATAATGCAGCAGATATTACTAAAAAAGTACACCCATGTGTGGGAATGATTTTTCTCTCTTTACAAATGAACATAGTCATCCCTATTCATTATCGTTCACACTCAAGTTCCAATAAGCTTTCTTTAGCAATAGAACAAGGAAGGAAACAGTTTGTCCACCCAGATTGCCTATTCAGTGGAAAATACTGAGAACTAGCCCTTATCCAACCCCTCACCTTCCCTGAGACATACACAATTTGACAGCTCTGGGCTTTCCCACATACTGTTCTGCTTAATGGTCTGCTTTATCTCCTACCTGGCAAACTCCTACATACCTTCAGGACCGATCGCAATGTACATTGCTTGCTCTTCCTGACACATTGTCACCATAAGCTGTACATATCTCTCATCCCCCATTAGACTGAAATAATTTGATGGTAGAGTTGTTCATAGATGCCAAGATGGTGTTGGATATAGTATGTGTTCCTAAATGTGGTAATTGTTAAATGAAGGATTTGCCTCAATATCTGAGATATAACTGTTACTATGATTTTGTTTTATCCCTGATATCCCTAATGAGTACATATTTTAAAAGCTTTCAAAGTAAATTTGCCTTATGAATGTGCATTAAATGCATGTTTAAAATACAGTAGCATTCTAAGTTCAGCATTATTAAAAACAAATTAAGTATTAATTTTAGGCTATTCAAAATTAAATGTGAAGAATAGCAACACTTCATTTTTATTTTCTAAAGACATTTTATTGTAAAGAAATCTGTTTTCTAACCTGATCTCCATAACAAAGTAACCATTCTGTGACTAAGTTAATTAGCCTCCTAATCTAGTATCACATGTGCAACATTCTAAAGTCTGCTTTCCCTTAAGATTGTCCATTTTTCTTGAATCTAAGGTTTTCCAGGAGAATTAACAGCTACCAGAAGTAAGATCTAGATCCTTTTTGCCTCTGCATTGACCAACAAACTAGTCACCAAGTTTGTCTTCTCTGAAAAAGGTCTCAGAGTTATTAAATTGTAATGAGAGTTTACCTACTAATGGCTTCCAAGCAGCCTGTAAAGCTGTACTTGTCCCTAAATCACATGCAACCACATTGAAAGAGTAAAGATGCTGTTTGGTTGGAATATACAAAGGTATACAAATTCCTCATTTGAAAGGACGTGAAACAGTCCTTAATTTTCAGATTTGAATTTCCATTTTAAAAGACTTCACTTTTGAGGCAAAAAAGGGTCTTATTGATGGCCAAGGGTAAGACTCAATTTCTTAACATGGTATTTTGAAACAAAAAGAGCCAAATTTAAGAGACGAGGACAGAAGATAGTTTTGATTGGAAAAAAGAAATTTTGTGGTGGTTTTTTTTTTCTTTCATGAGTGGTTTAAGCTGTACAAGTATTTTCATGGACAGAGGTCTCAAAATTCCCTTTGAACAACTAGGTATACTTGGAACATTCTGAATCTGCTGCTATCTTTAAAAAGGCACATGAATGATAACTGTATAATGACACCAATTGTAATTGAATAAAAATAAAATAATAGCCCAACCAGAGTTACTTGTATATATAATCCACTAACAAATTTTTTAAACCCTCAATGATTAGACCCAGAAGGAAAATGGAATTGCTTAACTTGTTCAGAATCTGCTTTCTGAAATACATGATAAATCATTTAATTGATATTCTAAAAATGAGTAATATAGAAGTATTTGAGGCTCGCCGTGAGTGATGCTAAGACCAGGTGTTTTCTTTGGCACTAGTGAAGTTGGTATAACTCTGGAAACCACTTTCACGCTGCAGTTATTAGCAAATACAGAATTGAGCTTCAGAATTCAGTGGAGTTCTAACAGCCCTTTTTGCCCTCAGAGGCAATGTAAAACCAGGGCAGAGAGAAGACAAGACCTTATCTTTCGTGCTAGTTACGTCTACCTCTCCTGTCACTGGACCCACTTATTGTTTCCAGATTCTGAAACACTCACTTCAGGTTTTTATGCCTGTTTGTTTCTATCCTTACACTTAGCTGGTATCTCTGTAAACTTGAATTTTTACCTAGTCATCCTTCTATAACTACTGTTTCCACAGCTACATTGGATTTCCAAGGGCATGGCTTGTCCGTTCAGACTCTGATATTTGCTCATATTGTGGAGTTTTGATTTGGTTTTTCATGATGTAATGTTGGGATTTACCCCTAAAATCAAGTTTATGTTTTGTCTTCTCTATTTTGGCTAAGGCACATTTTCTCGGATTCTTTAAATCTGCCCATAGAAAACCCATAATAAAACTATAATATACTCCCTGTAACTAGACTATCTGTCTAGTCAAGGCTATGGTTTTTCCAGTGGTCATGTGTAGATGTGAGAGTTGGACTGTGAAGAAAGCTGAGCACCGAAGAATTGATGCCTTTGAACTGTGGTGTTGGAGAAGATTTTTGAGAGTCCCTTGGACTGCAAGGAGGTCCAACCAGTCCATTCTGAAGGAGATCAGCCCTGGGATTTCTTTGGAAGGAATGATGCTAAAACTGAAACTCCAGTACTTTGGCCACCTCATGTGAAGAGTTGACTCATTGGAAAAGACTCTGATGTTGGGAGGGATTGGGGGCAGGAGGAGAAGGGGATGACAGAGGATGAGATGGCTGGATGGCATCACTGACTCGATGGACGTGAGTCTGAGTGAACTCCGGGAGTTGGTGATGGACAGGGAGGCCTGGTGTGCTGTGATTCATGGGGTCGCAAAGAGTCGGACACGACTGAGCGACTAAACTGAACTGAATTGAACTAGACTGTTAACTTCAAGAATCAGGGATGTTCTTCTGTAGTAAATATTCTGTGGATATATTTCTGCAATTGTCATATTGTTGTTTTCATATAATTTCAAATACAGAAAAATGAAGTTCTTGAGGGAAAGTCTGGATCAAAATAATTTGATGTAAAATGAGTATATTAGTTTAAACAATGGGAAATACATTCCAAGAATATTCATGAAAATGTTTATTTCATTTGCCTTGCTGAGGCCTTGTCATTGTTAGGTTGCCTCCATATGTTATAAAATAGAAAATAACATGTATCTTGCACAATTACTAGAAATTAAACAGGAAAGTATAAACTCATGGTAAACAGATCCAAAAATAGCCCAAATGTTAGAATTGGTAAACAAGGACTTTAATAAATACATTAAAGAGTCCACAGGAAAAGACAGTGAATAAGAAATAGGTAATGTCAGGGAATATATATGAAAACTGTATGAAATAACCAAATGTAAAAATTGAAAGAATATAATAACTGAAATTAAAAATGTATTAATTTGATGGGATTAATGCAGAACACAACTTAGAGCCAGGGATTTCCCTGATTGTCAAGTGGTTAAGGCTCCAGGCTTCCACTGCAGGGGTCACAGGTTCAGTCCCTGGCTAGGAAACTAAGATTACGTGCATGCCATGTGGCATGGCCAAAAGTTAAATAAATCCAGAAATTATCTAAAATAAAGCATAGAGATATTTTTTCCTAAAGTAACAGGGACACGACCTGCGAGAGAGAACCAAACTGAAGCATGGAGTAGAAAAAAGAATTGAAAACAGATGACTGAAGTTTTCCCAAATTTGACCAAAGAAATCAATGTGGAAAATCCAGTGTATCCCAAGCAGAACAAAAAGAAGAGAAAACCACATCCATTCCCTTAATTGTCAAATTAGTAAAAATCCATGATAAATTAATTCTCAAAAGTAGCCATTGTGGGGTGGGAGGGAGTTGTTAAACATTGCTACAAGTAACATGACATTGACATTTCATTAAAAGCAACAAAGGCCAGGAGAAAACGGAATGACATCTTTGAAGTGTGTGGTGGGAGAGTGGGGATTGTCAAATTTAGGATTGATACACAAGTAAATATCTTTCAAAACTGAAGGCAAATTACACATTTTGAGATTAAAGACAATTTGTCTATCAGTAACCCATACTACAAAAATGCTGAGGGACATGCCGGAAGAATTTCCAGATGGAAATTCAGATTTATGGGAAGGAATAAAAACTCTGGAAATGGTGAGTAGAGCATGTGGATAACTAGAAATTTTTTTCTTTCTTAGAAAAAATCAAATGGTTGTTCGAAACTGATGAAAATGTACTGTGGTATTTGTAATGTGTGAATAAAACATACTACATTAGATAAAGAGGGTAAATTAAAATTATACTGTTATAACGTTCTTATATGTGAATTAATATAATACGAATGCAAAAGATCATGGTATATTTAGCTCAGTCGTGTCCGACTCTTTGCAACCCCCGTGGACTGTAGCCTAACAGGCTCCTCCATCCATGGGATTTTCCAGGCAAGAGTACTGGAATGGATTGCCATTTCCTTCTGCAATATTTAGAGCAGCCACACACACACACAAAGAACAAAAGAGGCATAACTGAAAATCAATGGAAGAGATAAAATGTAATAATAATATTAATGTCACCCCTCCCCAACAAACCCAAAAAGTAAAGGCAGGAAAGAAGGGAAAAGGAACAATAGAAAGAGCAAATGGTAAACAAAGGAAAGTGGTAGATTTGAATGCAACCATATTAATAAGTTAAATGTACTAAATTCTGGATAAGGCTGAAGTAAAGATGCAACATATGCTTTTTCCAACAGTCACAATTTAAATATAAAGACCAAACAAGTCATAAGTAAAAAGATGGAAAATTATACACCCAGGCATAGGAAATTTAGTGTGGCTGTATTAAAATAAGATGGTTGACACTTATGGAACACTACACACAACAAATTCGCAAGAAATAGTCTCTAAGGCAAAACTGTTGTTTAGTCGTTAAGTCGTGTCTAACTTTTGTGACCCATAGACTGTAGGCCACCAGGCTCCTCTCTCCAAAGGATTTCCCAGGCAAGAATACTAGAGTGGGTTGCCATTTCCTTCTCCAGGGAATCTTCCTGACCCAGGGATCAAACCTGCATCTCCTGCAGATGGGTTCTTTACCACTGTGCCACCAGGGAGGCCCCTAAGACAAAATGCTGGTCCATAAATAAGTTTTAGCAAATTGCAAATGATTGACATCATACAAATATGCTCTTGTACCCCCAAATAATTAAATTTGAAATATGTCAGCCCCCCTGTATCCACTGGTTTACAATGGCACATTCCAGATCCAAAATATTTGAAACAAAATTTCAGAAAGTTTCAAAAAGTAAAACCTGAATTTGCTGGATGCTGGCAAGTATTTATATAGCATTTACATTGGATTAGGTATTGGCTCAGATGATAAAAAGAATCTGCCTGCAATGCAGGAGACCCAGGTTTGATCCCTGGGTCAGGAAGATTCCCCTGGAGAAGGGAATGGCAACCCACTCCAGTACTCTTGGTCCGGAGAATTCCATGGACTGAGGAGCCTGGTGTGTTTTAGTCCATGGGGTCACAAAGGGTCGAACACGACTGACTTACTAACACTTTCACTTCACTTTCAGGTATTATAAGTGATCTAGAGATGATTTAAAGTATACGGAAGTATGTGCAAAGGCTTTATGCAAATACTACACGATTTTATATAAGGGACTTAATTATGCATGAGTTTTAGTATCTGGGATGGGAGGTCCTGAAACCAATCCCCAGCAGTTACCAAGGGATGATTGTAAATAACAAGATATTTAGAAACTTAACCTGGGTCAAGGAAGAAAGTCACATGAAAATTTAGGGGTTAAGCTAAAAACATAAAAATTATGTTTATACTATGTTGTAATCTGTTAAGTGTGCTGTATTTAGCACTTTGTCTAAAAAAATAACGTATATAATTGCTAAAAAATTCTGTCATTGGAGCCTTTAGCATGTCCTGATCTTTTTGCAATGGTAACGTCAAAGATCACAGGTCACCATAACAAATACAACAATAATGAAAAACGTTGAAGTGTTGTGAGAATTACCAAAATGTAATTACCAAAGACACAAAGTGAGCAAATGTTATTGGGAAAATGATACCAATAAGCTTGCTTAATGAAGGGTTATCACAAATCTTCCATTTGTCAAAAAACAAAAAACGGAATATCTAGAAGATACAGTAAAGCAAAGTGCAGTGAAATGAGATATGCCTGCAGTAAATCAGCAAGACTGATTGTATTAGTTTGCTAGGGCTTCCATAACAAAATACCACAGAGTAGGTGGCCTAAACAACATAGGTTTATTTTCTCATGGTTCTGGAGACTGGAAGTACAATATCAAGGTGCAGGTAGACTAAGGCCTCTCTCCTTGGCATGCACATAGCCACCTTCTTACGTTTTCTTCACATGGCCATCATGCAGTATATCCCTGGTGTCTCCCTTTGTGTTCTAATTTTATAAAGACACCAGTAATAATTGGATTCAGTTCAGTTCAGTGGCTCAGTCGTGTCCAACTCTTTGCATCCCCATGGACTGCAGCACGCTAGGCCTCCCTGTCCATCACAACTCCCGGAGTTTACTCAAACTCATGTTGAGTTGGGTGATGCCATCCAACCATCTAATCCTCTGTCATCCCCTTCTCCTACCACCTTCCATCTTTCCCAGCACAAGGGTCTTTTTGAATGAGTCAGTTCTTTGCATCAGGTAGCCAAAGTATTGGAGTTTCAGCTTCAGTATCAATCCTTCCAATGAATATCCAGGACTGATTTCCTATAGAATGTACTGGTTGGATCTCCTTGCAGTCCAAGGGACTCTCAAGCTCTTCACCAACACCACAGTTCAGAAGCATCAATTCTTTGGTGCTCAGCTTTCTTTATAGTTCAACTCTCACATTCATACATGACTACTGGAAAAACCATAGCTTTGACTAGACGGACCTTTGTTGGCAAAGTAATGTCTCTGCTTTTTAATATGCTACCTAGGTTGGTCATAATTTTTCTTCCAAGGAGCAAGCATCTTTAAATTTCATGACTCCAGTCACCATCTGCAGTGATTTTGGAGCCCAAAAAAATAAAGTCTGTCACTGTTTCCACTGTTTCCCCATCTATTTCCCATGAAGTGATGGGACCAGATGCCATGATCTTAGTTTTCTGTATGTTGAGTTTTAAGCCAACTTTTTCACTCTCCTCTTTTACTTTCATCAAGGGGTTCTTTAGTTCTTCTTCGCTTTCTGCCATAAAGGTGGTGTCATCTGCATATCTGAGGTTATTGATATTTCTCCTGGCAATCTTGATTCCAGCTTGTGCTTTATCCAACCCAGAGTTTCTCATGATGTGCTCTGCATATAAGTTAAATAAGCAGGGTGACAGTATACAGCCTTGAAGTACTCCTTTCCCTATTTGAAACCAGTCTGTTGTTCCATGTCCAACTCTAGCTGTTGCTTCCTGACCTGCATACAGATTTCTCAAGAGGCAGATCAGGTGGCCTGGTATTCCCATCTCTTTAAGAATTTTCCAGAGTTTGTTGTGGTCCACACAGTCAAAGGCTTTGCCATAGTCAATAAAGCAGAAGTAGATGTTTTTCTGGAACTCTTTTGCTTTTTTGATGATCCAACAGATGCTGGCAATTTGATCTCTGGTTCCTCTGCCTTTTCTAAATCCAGCTTGAACATCTGGAAGTTCACAATTCATGTACTGTTGAAGCCTGGCTTGGAGAATTTTGAGCATTCCTTTACTAGCTTGTGAGATGAGTGCAATTGTGTAGTAGTTTGAGCATTCTTTGGCATTGCCTTTCTTCGTATTTCTTTGTATTTTATTTCTCTGTATAAGCAATGAAAATTGGAAAAGTACCATTTGTAAAATTATCAAGCATAAACCTGAGAAAAATGTGCCAAATCTATATGTCAAAAATTATAAAACACTGATGATCTGTGACCCAATTAAATGATTATATTATATTTATGGATATATTAATACTGTTAACCTATCAGTTTTATTCTAAGAGATCTATGGAATCTACACAATCTCAGTAAAAAATCCAGCAAAACTTTTTGTAGAAATTGACAAGATCACTATAAGAGTTTATATAGAACATCAAAGGAGATAGCCTAAGAAATTTTGAGTAAGAACAAAGTTGGAGGAGTCACATAACCTGATTGTAAAACTTACTATAAAACTACAATAATCAGAAAGTGCAAATGTTGGTGAAAGGTGGACATAAAGATCAGTGGGACAGAATATAATCCAGAAATAGACCTATAAATATAGGATCAATTGACATTTTGCATAATATTAATAGCAATTCAGTGCAGAACAGATTGTCATTTTAGCAGTGATGGAACATTCCTATGCAAAATAGCTAACTCCAACCCATAACTTATGCAAAAATTAACTCAAAATGGATCATAGTTCAAAACGCAAAAATCTAAAACTATAAACTGGGGAAAAAAACAGGAGAAAATCTTTTTGACTGTGGGTTAGGCAAAGATATCATAGTTATGACACCTAATACATGATACAAATTGAAAAGTGATAAAGTAGACTTTAATAAAATTGCAAAACTCTTGTTCTGCAGAAGACACTGTTAAAGAATGAAAAGGCAATCCACAGACTGGTAGGAAAATCTTTGCAACTGAGTATATCCAGTAAAAAAAAATTGTATCCAAAATATAATTCAAAACTCAACAGTAAGGAAACAACTCAATTGGAAAAAAAAAAAAGGAAAAGCAGGAGACTTGAATAGGTATTTCACTGATGAAGATATACTGATGCCATATAAACAGATGAAAAGATGCCCAACATAAATCATTAGATGCAAGTGAAAGCCACAATGTGATACCACTCTAGTCCTATTAGAATAGCTAGAATAAATGCCAGATTTTAGTGAGAATGTGGAGCGGCTAGAATGCTCCGCTACTAGTAGGAATGCAAACTGGTGTAGCCAGTTTATACAGTTATCAAAGCAGTGTGGTGCTGGCACAAAACAGACAGACCAGTGGGGCAGAAAAGAGCCCTAAAACTCACACCTGCAGTCAGTTAATCCTGGACATGGAAAGATTGGGACAGTACTCCCAAAGATATTTTTCTCCTCCATCTCTGCTCTCCCCTCTTCTTCACATCTTTTGGAGAGGCACCATGCTGCTTGTTAAAAGTGTGAACTGTGGAGCCAAACTTCCCAGATTCAAATCTCAGCCCCACTACTAAGTAGCTATTTAACTCTGGAATTTTTTTTTTTTTTTTTTTTTTTTTTTGACCATACTACACAGTTTGCAGGATCTTATTTCTCTGACCAGAGGTGAAACCCACACCCCTTGCCGTGGAAGCATGGAGTCTTAACCACTGGACATTTAACTTAATCTCTGCTTGTCTGAGTGTTCTCATGTCTAAAATGGATATAATAATGTTTACCATATAGGGTTATTGTACAGATGATATAAGGATAATTGTAAAAGGCTTAGGTCAATGCTTATGTGTGCCAACTGAATTGAGTTTCTATTTCCTGTCTACGAAGCACTGTGATGTTAGTATTCCTGATATAAATGTCTCTCAGATAGAGGTGGGACGAGTCCTTGAAAGAACAGGTCTTGTCTCTTCTTCCTCCTCTCTCTTAACCTCTGTAACTTTTTCTCTGGCTCCCTCTCATTTTCTCAACAAATATTTACTGAGCACCTTCTATGTACCAGGCACTATTTTAGGCTGATGATTATATTTTGAATCAAAAAAGCATTTACCCTCTGTTTTTGCAATATTTTAAAACAAATTAGTACTTGTTGCAGCGCTATAAGGTGGAAAGGGGCTTCCCTGGTGGCTCAGACGGTAAAGCATCTGCCTGCAATGCGGGAGGCCCGGGTTCAGTCCCCGGATGAGGGAGCGTGCATGTGTGCTAAGTCATTTCTGTGGTGTACAACTCTTTGTGAGTCTATGGACTGCAGCCCACCAGGCTATTCTGTCCGTGGGATTCTCCAGGCAGGAATACTGAAGAGGGTTGCCATGCCCTCCTCCAGGGGATCTTCCTGACCCAGGGATCAAACACCTACCTACTTCTTATTATATCTCCTGCATTGGCAGGTGGGTTCTTCACCAGTAGCGCCACCTGGGAAGTGGAAAGAAGGAGGGGAAGGCAGAAATGCAAGGTATTTTTTTGTTGATCTATTCTGTCGAAAAAGCAAGAGAGTTCCAAAAAAACCATATACTTCTGCTTTAGTGACTATGCCAAAGCCTTTGACTGTGTGGATCACAATAAACTGCAGACAATTCTGAAAGAGATGGGATTACCAGACCACCTGACCTGCCTCTTGAGAAACCTGTATGCAGGTCAGGAAGCAACAGTTAGACCTGGACATGGAACAACAGACTGGTTCCGAATAGGAAAAGGAGCACCTCAAGGCTGTATATTGTCACCCTGCTTATTTAACTTCTATGCAGAGCACATCATGAGAAACGCTGGGCTGGAAGATGCACAAGCTGGAATCAATATTGCCGGGAGAAATATCAATCACCTCAGATATGCAGATGACACCACCCTTATGGCAGAAAGTGAAGAGGAACTCAAAAGCCTCTTGATGAAAGTGAAAGAGGAGAGTGAAAAAGTTGGCTTAAAGCTCAACATACAGAAAACGATCTGATGATTAGATCATGGCATCTGGTCCCATCACTTCATGGGAAATAGATAAGGAAATAGTGGAAACAGTGTCAGACTTTATTTTGGGGCTCACAAATCACTGCAGATGATGACTGCAGCCATGATATTAAAAGATGCTTACTCCTTGGAAGGAAAGTTATGACCAACCTAAATAGCATATTCAAAAGCAGAGACATTACTTTGCCAACAAAGGTCCATCTAGTCAAGGCTATGGTTTTTCCAGTGGTCATGTATGGATGTGAGAATTGGACTGTGAAGAAAGCTGAGCGCCGAAGAATTGATGCTTTTGAACTGTGGTACTGGAGAAGACTCTTGAGAGTCCCTTGGACTGCAAGGAGATCCAACCAGTCCATTCTGAAGGAGATCAGCCCTGGGATTTCTTTGGAAGGAATGATGCTACAGCTGAAACTCCAGTACTTTGGCCACCTCATGCAAAGAGATGACTCATTGGAAAAGACTCTGATGCTGGGAGGAATTGGGGCCAGGAGGAGAAGGGGATGACAGAGGATGAGATGGCTGGATGGCATCACTGACTCAATGGACGTGAGTCTGTGTGAACTCCGAGAGTTGGTAATGGACAGGGAGGCCTGGCGTGCTGTGTGGTTCACGGGGTCGCAAAGAGTCGGGACACGACTGAGCAACTGAACTGAACTGATTCTGTCTCTGTTTTTTTTGTCTGACTCTGTCCCTCTCATTCTCTTTCTCTGTCTCTGTGTGTATGCCTCTTGAAAGAAACGAACTAAGAAATTTCCCGAAGTACAGGAAGAACTTGCTGCAACTGAACTGAACTGCTTGAGTACAGTTTAATCTGGGTTATCCTGGTTGTAGCCAATTTTAACCAGCAGGGGGCAGGAGTGTCCAGCTGTATAAATTCTTGCAGCTAGATCTTTCAAGACCTCCATTTAAACTGCTTTTAATTTCTTCTATGGATTCTTGATGAAAGTGAAAGAGGAAAGTGGAAAAGTTGGCTTAAAGCTCAACATTCAGAAAACCAAGATCATGGCATCCGGTCCCATCACTTCATGGGAAATAGATGGGGAAACAGTGGAAACAGGGTCAGACTTTATTTTTCTGGGCTCCAAAATCACTACAGATGGTGACTGCAGCCATGAAATTAAAAGATGCTTACTCCTTGGAAGGAGAGTTATGACCTACCTAGATAGCATATTGAAAAGCAGAGACATTACTTTGCCAACAAAGGTTGGTCTAGTCAAGGCTATGGTTTCTCCTGTGGTCATGTATGGATGTGAGAGTTGGACTGTGAAGAAGGCTGAGTGCCAAAGAATTGATGCTTTTGAAGTGTGGTACTGGAGAAGACTCTTGAGAGTCCCTTGGACTGCAAGGAGATCCAACCAGTCCATTCTGAAGGAGATCAGCCCTGGGATTTCTTTGGAAGGAATGATGCTAAAGCTGAAACTCCAGTACTTTGGCCACCTCATGCGAAGACTTGACTCATTGGAAAAGACTCTGATGCTGGGAGGGATTGGGGGCAGGAGGAGAAGGGGACGACAGAGGATGAGATGGCTGGATGGCATCACTGACTCGATGGAAGTGAGTCTGAGTGAACTCTGGGAGTTGGTGATGGACAGGGAGGCCTGGCATGCTGCGATTCGTGGGGTCGCAAAGAGTCAGACATGACTGAGCGACTGATCTGATCTGATGGATTACTTTCCATTTTTAAGCTGTCTAATTGCAGTTGCAGTTCAGTCACTCAGTCATGTTCAACTTTGTGATCCCATGGACTGCAGCATGCCAGACTTCCCTGTCCATCACCAACTCCTGGAGTTTACTCAGACTCCCGTCCACTGAGTCTGTGATGCCATCCAACCATCTCATCCTCTGTTGTTACCTTCTCCTCCCACCTTCAATCTTTCTCAGCATCAGGGTCTTTTCCAGTGAGTCAGTTCTTCACATCAGGTGGCCAAAGAATTGGAGTTTCAGCTTCAGCATCAGTCATTCCAATGAATAGTCGGGACTGATCAACTTTAGGATGGACTGGTTGGATCTCCTTACAGTCCAAGGGACTCTCAAGAGTCTTCTCCAACACCAGTTCAAAAGCATCAAATCTTCAGTGCTCAGCTTTCTTTATAGCCCAACTCTCACATCCATACTTGACTACTGGAAAAACCATAGCCTTGACTAGATGGACCTTTGTCAGCAAAGTAGTGTCTCTGCTTTTTAATATGCTGTCTAGGTTGGTCATAGCTTTTCTTCCAAGGAGCAAGCATCTTTTTTATGGCTGTAGTCACCATCTGAAGTGATTTTGAAGCTCAGGAAAATAAAGTCTCTCACTGTTTCCATTGTTTTCCCATCTATTTGCCATGAAGTGATGGCCAGTCTAGCTGTGTAATTGGTGCATAGCAAAAATAACTGCTGGTATTGTCATAATAAAACAAATCTAATTTGGCAAATTGGAATAAGTTTTTACTGATCTTGACTGTTGATTTTGTTTTCCCACAAGGATTTAGCCTCTCCTTAGACCTCCAAATAACAAAATTTTCTATGTCTTTATATTCAGTAAACAATTTCAACTGAAGATAGGATGGATGGAAAAACTAACACTCTCAGGACATCAGGCCTCATCAGCAATCCTGGGCTCCTCATTTAAGTTCTTTGCGTTTTTGCTTAAGAAGTTTATAAAGACCAGGCTGAAGGCTATATTGGCCTAACCCAGGGAACCATACCCTTTAGGGCCTGTGGACATTATGAAGACATGTCCAACTGACACTGAAGGGCCAAGGGCCACAAGTATGACCTTGCTTTCTGATCTCTTGGCTTTCTGCACTTAACGGCTGTCACAACCAAGGGCCTTCCCAAAAGTCAGACCCACCTCAACAGTATTAAAAAGTTATTTTTTTTTAAATGTTACCAAGGAATTTATTTTTATCCCTTTGTTTGATTTTTTTTTTAACAAAAGATATGTTTTGAATTTCTATTCAACATACAAATTATCCTGTAGTGCTCATCATGTGCTGTCTATAGCCGTTATCGGTGCTTTCTAAATGTTCCTTAAGACAGCAGATGGGGTACTGAATATTACATTAAAGTGGTTGGTAAAGCAGTGGCAGGGTTTGAGAGGGCTGACTCCAATTCGGAAAGAATTTCTATTGTGGGCAAAATGCTATCTTATAGCATTGCATGCTGTAGATAAATCATTTGTGAAAAAAGAGTTAATTGATATTGCAAACTTCATTTTTGGTTTAAGAAATTGCCTCGAAATTCCCTCATGGCCTAGTGGTTAGAATTTAGTGCTATCACTGCCATGGCCTGGCTTTAATCCTTGACTGGGGAAGTGAGATCCCACAAGCTGTACTCCATGGCCAAAATATTGAAAGAAAAAAAAAAAAAAAAAAAGAAATTACCAGTCTCCCCAATCTTCAGCACCTACCCCTTTGATCAGTCAGCATCCGTTAGCATTGAGGCAAGAACCTCCAACAGCAAAATAGATTATAATTTGCTGAAGGCTCAGATGATGGTTAGCATGTTTTAGCAATAAAGCAGTTTTTAACTAAGGTATGTACATTGTTGTTTTAGACATGATGCTATTACATACTTGATAGTATAGTGTAAGCATGACTTTTATATGCATTGGGAAACCAAAAAAAAATTGTATGCCTGACCTTATTTCGATATTTGCTTTACTGTGCTCCAGAACTGAAATCGCCATATCTTCAAGTGTGACAGTACAAAGTTTAGTTAAAAGAGAGAAAGAGTGAGCACAAGAGCTGTACTCACCTGTTATTCATTTTGCTGTCCTGGAGCCATTTCATTCCATTATTTATCACCCAAAGATGGGGTGGCACCAGTATTAATTTCCTATTACTGCTGTAACACAATTAGTAAATTTAATGGCTTAAATTTAGACAAATTTATGATCTTAAGGTTCTGTAAATATAAAGTCAGAAATGAGTCTTACAGGCTAAAGTCAAGATTCTAGCAGAACTATATTCCTTCTGGAGATACTGGGTGAGAATTTGTTTCCTGGTCTTTTTAAGCTTCTACAAGTAGTCTACATCTGTCAGCTTATGGTCCCTTTCTCCATTTGCAAGGCCAGCAACACGGCATCTTCTAATTTTTCCCTTTCTCCATGTTACTCACATACCTGTGCTTCTGTTGTCACAGCTCCTTCTGTGACTCTGACCTTCCTTCTTGTTGTTGTTTAGTCACTAAGCCGTGTCTGACTCTTGTGACCCGTCGGACTATCGCCCACCAGGCTCCTCTGTCCATGGGATTTCCCAGGCAAGCATACTGGAGTGGGATGCCATTTCCTTCTCCAGGGGATCTTCCCTACCCAGGGATCAAACCTGTGTCTCTTGCTTTTCTTGTACTGGCAGGTAGATTCTTTACCACTGAGCCACCAGGGAAGACCATCCTAAGCAGAGAATAAAGGAAGACTATTAATTCTCTCTTGGCTACCAGTGTCCTCTGACATAGAGACTGAAAGGGAAAAGTACATTAGGTACTCATGCACTCAGTAAATGGGTAGACTGTGGTTAAAATAAGTTCTTAATCAAGGGAGACATCATGCTACCTACAGTCACTGCTGACAACAGGTGGAGACCATAGATTGTAGATGGAGATACTGAGTGTGCTAAAGGGCAGGAGATCTAGGTAGAGATGCTGATGGGTAGTAGACAACCTGATGAAAATACTCAGGATCACAAACAGGTGACCTTCTGAAATTTATCAGTTGGGGTTTGGGCAGTGGCAGAAAAGAGTTTTCTAGAAAGAAAAGTTACAGATTGCATAATGCGCCAGTATATCATTACCACTTGGGCTGAAAATTTCCTTTTCTTTACTACGTCCAACTCTTCGTGTTACCTCCCTTCTCAGTAATCTAGGAAATTGGATTTAACAGACTACATCAGTGAAGTTCCATACCCTCAAGGTTCCTGTTGGGTTTGGGAGGCACTGAGGGAGGGCAGAAGGAGGGCAGAGGGTGAGGGTCAGGCATTATTCCTTAGCTCCCTGACTTGCAGGCTCAGTGTGGGTTAGCCTTGGCTAAACACAGACCACAACTGCTACAGTTACAGCTGCTCTAGCCGCATTCCAGTGACTGGCCTTCTCCTTGTCTCTTCAGTGAGGAAGCAGAGGGCGGGTTTGGGGGTGGATACAGCTCTTCACGGATTTTAGCCCAGGGTGTTTTACCTTCCCTTAGGTGGCACAGTGGTAAAGAATCTGCCTGCCAATGCAGGAGATGCAAGAGATGCAGGTTCAATCCCTGGATTGGGAAGATCCCTGGAGGAGGCAATGGCAACCTACTCCAGTATTCTTGCCTAAAAAATTCCATGGACAGAGGAGTCTGATTCTTGCCTAAAAAATTCCATGGACAGAGGAGTCTGGTGGGCTACAGCCAATGGGTCACAAAGTCAGATATGACTGAGCACACACACACACACACACACACCTTTGTAAATAACCTCTTTATTAAGCAATCTTCAAATACCCCTTTTAAGAGCTTCATCTCTCTTTTGCTTGTCTCCTGACTTGACACATCACTCAAACTAAGGAATAGATCCTCCTGTATGTGAGTTCCTTATGAGCCTGAGCAGTTCAGGAGTGGCTTAGGGTACTGAGAGGTGCTTCTGAATAATACAATTTAGTTTTTCTTTATTTAAAGGAATGCAGCAACCCCTGCCATAGGGAGATGTCTATTTAACATCTTTGAATTCATTTATTCAATAAATAATTATTGAGCATATGGCATGTGCCAGACGCTGGTGATAGAACAGTGAAGGAAAAAAACACCCCTGTGCTTATGGATCTCTATGCAGTTGAAGGAGACAGATGATGAGCAGAACACGTAAATGAAATGTATACCGTATGTTAGATACTCTGAAGGAAAAATAAAAGCAGGGAAGAAAGATGGGGGAGTTGGGAGGTGTGCAGTTTTAAATTGGATGTTCAGGGAGAAAGTAATGTTTGAGTGATGACTTCCAAGAGAGTTGGCAAAATAGTTGCTGGGCTGTTCAAGTGGGATTCAGAATATGAAGTAGGTGTCTGAAACCTTACCTATCAGGTATTTACAGGCTGAGAGATTTTGCTGTTTTTGTGACATTACATGAAAGAAGCTATTTTCCAAGGATACTCCAGCCAAATTTTCAATATAGCAGCTGTCAGCAGGAGCACTGATGGTGCTGAGAATGCGCTGAAGGAATCTGGCCATGCCTGGCATCTTTTACAAAATTATGCTGCAAAATCACCCTCTCCCTTTCTAATCCTCAGAACTAGTGTATTACAGTGTAAGGAAACAGTCCTCTTCTCATGCTGCTGCTTTAAAAAAAAAAAAAAAGAAAACAGTCTTTGAAGAGTCACCTGAAGAAGTGGGGAGGAAAAGGAAAGGATTGACAGCCAGGAGACTTCTGCCCTGGGGACTCATCCCTATTTTCTCCCTTCCCATCCCCCAGCTTAGCTTCCTTGGGAAGAATTAAACCTAGGGCAGGGCTTTGGCCCCTCCTGCAATACAATCAGTCCAGGTAACTGATACATCTCAGGAAATGAGCTCAAAAGGCCTGAATAATAAGATATCTGAAACAGTTTGGATGAATGTCCTGCTATTCTGACAGACAAATCTAAAATAATATGTAAGGATACATGTTTCCCATATAGTAGAAGTCTGGGGAACTAGGCAATCACAGGCTAAGAAGCAGCTCTACAAAGAAACAAAGGAACCAGGCTGTCTTCTCTACCATTCTTGGCATGAGGTTTCCACCTTTAAATCACAAAGTGGCTGCTTGAAAGTTCAGCCATAGAACTTTCCAGGTAGGGATTAGCAGGAAAGACAGGAGGGCCAAGACTACTACACCTCAGCTGATTTCCCCAAAGCCCTTCCTACCAACTTCTACTTAGTTTTAAGTTGATCAAGAAGTGGTGTTTAAGCATTTTATAGTCTTACAGTAGTGTTTGATAACAGATTTTTACAAGTTTTCTTACATTTTAAAAAATGTATATGGGGTTTAGTGTTGATATGAAATGTATTATAACTTCCCCTGGCTACTGAGTTCCCTCAGAACATCTCATTTTCAAAAATAGATTGATGACATTAAGCAGGAAATGCCTATATTAGCAAACTAAGTCCAAGAGTGTCATAAAAAGTTCATTACAATCAAGTTTATCCTGAGAGTGTAAGCATAATCTATATCAGAAAAGTCTGGAATACAATTCCTCCCTAATATTCTAAACAAGAATATTATATGATAAACTCAGAAGACTTTAAGAGTGATCACCATTTATGCTCATTTAAAAAATCTTTTTAAAATGAACTAGAAGGAAACTCCTTTATCTTGATAAAGGTTTAATATGAAAAACTTAAAGCAAACTTTTTACTTAATGGAAAAAATTTAGATGTATTTGCTTTAAGATTAGGAAAACCCAAATTTGCTCATCTTCATCAGTACTATTCTACATGCTTCTGCAGTACCTAGTAATCTGTGTGAGAAAAGAAAAAGCATATTAGAATGGGTCCTCCATATTCACAGGCCTGCATCCGTGGAGTCAACCAGCCTTGGATAGTGTAGCACTGTAATATTTACTGTGGAAAAAACTTCGTCCGTAAGTGGACCCACGCTGTTCAAACTCATGTTGTTGGATGGTCAGCTGTATGGTTGAGATATTCTGTGATCCTGAGGGTTAGGACTTACACATATGAATTTTGAAGGGATACAATGCAGCCTAATAACATACAGGGATAAGTCACAACTCCTAATCTAGTCATTCAGACGTTTTTCTGTAGTAACACAGTGAGGAGCTACTTTAGTTCTATTTAATGGGGCTCTGATTCTTCTCTGTTTGAGAAAGAATCTTCCTGGAAAAAAGTTATCTTGACTCGTTAGCAATTTTTTAAAATTTGTGATAAAATAGAGATCCCATGGAGGAGGGTATGGCAACCCACTCCAGCACTCTTGCTTGGAGAATCCCATGGCCAGAGGAGCCTGGTGGGCTATAGTCCACAGGGTCACACAGAACTGGACATGACTGAAGTGACTTAGCATGGCGCAAAGGATACATGGCATAAACTTTATTACCGTTTAAGTGAATATTCAGCAGTGTTAAGTGCACTCGGATTTTGTGCATCTAATCTTCAGAACTTTTTTATCTTGAAAAACTGAAATTTTAGTCCCATTAACTCCTCACTTTACCTCCCCACCAGCCCCTGGCAACTGCCATTATACTTTCTGTTTCTATGAGTTTGACTGTTCTGGATACCTCATATAAGTGAAATCATATAGCATTTTTCTTTTACGATTGGCTTATTTCACTTAATATAATGTCCTCAAGATTCATCCATGTTGTCACACGTGTCAGATTTTTTTTAAGGCTAATAATACTCCATCATATGTATAAACTACTTTTCATTTATTCATTCACCTGTGAATCCAATCATGCATTTTTCATTCCAAACGTCAATGGACATTTTGGGTTTCTTCTACAATTTTGTCTATTATAAATAATCCTTCTATGAACATGATGAGTGCACAGATATCTCTGTGAGACCCTGCTTTCTATTCTTTTGGATATATTCCCAGAAGTGGTATTGCTAGGTTATATGGTAATTCTATTTTCAATTTTTTGAAGAACTGCTCTATTGTTTTTCTATAGCAGCAGCTTGGCACTTTTGGAGTGCGGATTTAACCGTTGAGAGGAACTCTTTCTGGCCCTTTTCTATTTGGATGAGAATTTTTCCGGATGGAAATCTTAGTTTTTTTAATTGAGTGAGGATTCAGTTCCTGACTTTTTCTGTTGGGTGGAATTCCTCCTGGCTCTTTTCTGCTGAGTGGAATTCTCCTAGAGATCTTTCATGAGGTCTTTTTTTTGTTTATTTCAGTACCGGCCTAATCACATGAGTGATTCTCACTCCACCAGGCTCCTTTCCTCCTGACTATATGCTCTATCACTATGGCACTAATGCAGTACATGATCTCCAAAAATGTAAAAGGTTTTATGAAGAATATTTTGGAGCTATCAATGCCCCCTCTCTGGGATCTCCCCAAGCTAGTTCATTTATGGGAGGCCCTTGCATCTTAAGGGCCAAAAACTGCTTCTAGGAATGGTCTTATTTCTCTTGGTATGAAGAAACTGAAAAGTAACTTCCTCAATATCACTTTAATCAGGCCATTCAACAATCTCAATCAACTTTATCTGAAGCCATTTAACCTCTCAAGGGTCACCTGTCCTCCTCAGCCGTTACTCCCTCTTCTATTCCAACCTCAAAGACTCTCACACATGCCTTTTTCTTTCCTTATCTATCTGCTCTTTCAGACTCCTTCGTATCTCCTCCACCATGCTCTGACCCTCCTTGTATCCACCCACCTTCCCCAAACATTGCCCACTTTGCTGGCTCCCCAGTTCCCTGGTATGTGGACTTCAAGGAAGGAAAGATGAAGCACTTCAATTGTTCCTCCTCAACAAGTCTTTTTTTTTTTTTTTTTGTCACATTGCACAGCTTGCAAGATCTTAGTTTCCTGACCAGGGATCAAACCTGGGTCCCTAGAAGTGGAAGCATGGAATCCTAACCACTGGGATACCAGGGAATTCCCAGCAAGTCATTTTTAAGCATTGGTCTCAATCTGCCTTAAATGAAATAAGAAAGGACTTTCCTGAACCATGAGAAAACAGAAAATTTCTACATAACTCAAATTAGTTTTAGAAACATATTTTCCAAGGCTTCTAGACCTTTATTAGTTAGCTAAACTTCTTGTGGTTCCCAGAGATGCCAGGACCCACTTACAGTTTTAAAAAGCTAATGAAGACTTGTAATTAAATGAAAATTCAACCTAGATCAAACATAGGGCTAAAAAGAGTGGAAAATAGCCCAGATTCTATCTCTACAGAATAGACTGCTCAAAAATTCAAGGGTATAAGCAGACAAATAAGCAGACAAATCAGTCTCTAATCATAGGGATATCTAATTATATTATTAGAAAACATTGGGAAGGATTATTTAGGCCCAACCCTGATGACCCCATGGTATCAGGGTTTAGATATCAGTTTGTTAATGGGGTCTGTGCAGAACTTAGGCTGTTCAAAATCATATTAATTGGTAGAATGTTCCTCATTCCAAAATCCATGCACAGGCTGATAAAATTAAATCCACAATATGCAAGCTCCTGGCTTAAACAACTTGAATAAAATTAGAGGTTTGAAAGGACTACCAAAAAGCACAATCCTGAAGATGAAGAAATGATGAGAAAAAATAATGAAATCCCCTGTTCTAAGACCTGGACAGTGTGACTTCATCAAAATTATAGATTTCTTTTCAATGAAGGACATTGTGAACAAAGTTAATAAGCATCTAGCAAATTAGGGGAAAGCATTAAATATTATGTGATACTGATGAGGTGCTGATATGTCAAATATATCAGAAACACCTCCAAGTCAATATTGACAGAGAAACCCAATGGAAACAGGGGCAAACTCTCAGAAAAGGATACCTCATGTCTGACATGCACACGAAGAGATACATGAAGTCATTAGAAAGTAGATACATACAAAAGTCAGTGAAATAAAACTTTCTATCTATCAGATTAGTTAAAAGTAAATGTAAAATGGTAGTCATGTATGGATGTGAGAGTTGGACTATAAAGAAAGCTTAGTGCCAAAGAATTGATGCTTCTGAACTGTGGTGTTGGAGAAGACTCTTGAGAGTCCTTTGGACTGCAAGGAGACCATCCTTGGATCCTTAGGATGCAACCAGTCCATCCTAAAGGAAATGAACCCTGAATATTCATTGGAAGGATTGATGCTGAAGCTGAAACTCCATTACTTTGGCCACCTGATGCAAAGAGCCGACTTATTGGAAAAGACCCTCATGCTCGGAAAGATTGAAGGCAGGAGGATAAGGGGACGACAGAGGATGAGATGGTTGGATGGCATCACCTACTCGATGGACATGGGTTTGAGTAAACTCTGGGAGTTGGTGATGGACAGGGAAGCCTGGCATGCTGCAGTCCATGGGGTCACAAAGAGTTGGATACGACTGAACAACTGGACTGACTGACTGAAAATGGTAGTAGGAAAGTGGAGGTACAGGAAACCTCATATGCTGCTAGAGACAAATTGAGTTTGTTCACCCATTCTGTAAAGCAGTCTGGCAGTCCATGGTCTAAATATACATATTCATAAATATGTGAATATATATTGCTTATATATGTAAACTACATTTATATAATTATATATTATATAGTATGTATATGATTTTTATATATATTTGCATATAAATAGATGTATAGATATTTAGACTATATTTATATGTTGAGAGATATCCCTAAGTTTGTTCATTTGCCTTTCAGTGTTTTCAAAGATTGCCATCCCTTAGCTGTATTTCTGCCCTGAGAGAGCTCCAGGTCAGGAGCAAAAGAGGCAGTTGTATTGTGTCAGTTCAGTTCAGTTCAGTCGCTCAGTCGTGTCCGACTCTTTGCGACACGAAAGAGGCCTCCCTATCCATCACCAACTGCCGGAGTCTACAAAACCCATGTCCATTGAGTCGGTGATGCCATCCAACCATCTCATCCTCTGTCGTCACCTTCTCCTCCTGCCCTCAATCTTTCCCAGCATCAGGGTCTTTTCCAATGAGACAGCTCTTCACATCAGGTGGCCAAAGTATTGTAGCTTCAGCTTCAGCGTCAGAACTTCCAATGAATACCCAGGACTGATCTCCTTTAGGATGGACTGGCTGGATCTCCTTGCAGTCCAAGGGACTCTAAAGAGTCAAGCATCAATTCTTCGGCGCTCAGCTTTCATCACAGTCCAACTCTCACATCGATATACGACTACTGGAAAAACCATTGCCTTGACTAGACGGACCTTTGTTGGCCAAGTAATACTGATGATTCATGGGGCTTCTAGATGTCAGTGTGGTTAATGGTAGAGTCAGACAAAGAGCAGGCAACTGGGAAACAGGGAGGTTGGAGGATGGGAACCAAAAAAATTAAATTCCTGTCCTTAAAACCTTTTCTTTTTCTGTTGCTCTTTTTGGCTGCAGAGAAGATAACATGCTCTGGGGTACCAAAGGCTGGAAATGGGAAAATTGGCAGAAGATGGAGAGAGAAGGTAGTTAGAACTGCCAGGGGAAAGTGCAGGTGATAGACAGAGTTTCTTAAATATACTTATGGATTCAAGAACTGTTGAATTACCCCATCTCTTCTGTTGTTTTTTATTTTTTATTTTTTGTAGTCTGAAGTTAAATGAAAATAGACAAGTGAGAAAAATAAATAAAAAGCTAGAGAACTGAAACTGGAATGATTTAATAACTCTACCACAAAATAGCATGATCTTCAGATCCTAGTGTATGGAATAAGTGACTTTCTCAGCAAACAGATAGTTTAGTATCAAAAGTACACAGAGGATTCCTCTGTTCACCTACCTGGTGCTCTGCCAGGTAAAATTAGTCACTAACATAGACAGGAACTATAAAAAATATATGAAGACTAAAAACTTAATCAAAGGGTAGGAATGTGAATGAATTGGTTTGTTTTCATATTCCTGCTATTGGTATGATTTTAATTCTAACACTGATTTTTAAAAATGCAAAGTCATCAATCATATAACACAGTAATTTATGAGATTTACCAAGTGTCAGATATATATTACCAGAACCACAAAAGTCATCTTTGACTGTCTGTAGAGTATCTAAATCTTGATCAAGAATCTACATTATTTTCACTGATCTCAAGGAGTCTTGATTGTTATTCAAGTTTTATTTCAAAGAGTTGAGACATTTATGTCTGGCACACACCATATGCCATATACAGTTGTTTCTCCAATGGCCAAGTATTTTTACAGGTCAGGTCTTAAACTTTGAAGAAAAAAATCTCATCCTAGTAGCAGCATTCTTTTACTCACTCGATCGCTCATTCATTCAGTCACGCAATGAATATTTCTTGAGGGGAGGAAGCAGCTATTTGGGAGAAGATGTACAGTGGCAGGTACTAATACAGGGCAGCCCTCACTGCCACAAGATTCATCCCAGTTCTCTCTGTGGGAGCCAGAGGTTGCCTACAGTGTATCCTCTAGTCACTTATTTTGTTTTCCTTTGCTTGAATTCTTATTTTGGAAAGTTTCTCAGTACTTTGTTCCTCTGTTATAGAGGACAAGAATCCCGGTAACCAGAATGAATATTTATTGAAGATTAGTATATATATGCCAGTTGCCAGGAGCATAGCAATGACTAATACAAGGGACTTTCCATCAGCGACCTTGTAGTAGAGCAGGGAGACAGAAAAATAAGCTCATAGTCAGATGGAACTATGTTATTCTCTGGGCTTCCCTGGTGGTGCAGTGGTAAAAAATCCACCTGCCAATGAAGGAGATGCGAGAGATGTGGGTTTGATCTCTGGGTTGGGAAGATCCCCTGGAGAGGGAAATAGCAACCCACTCCAGTATTTTTGCCTGGAAAATGCTATAGACAGAGGAGCCTGGCGGGCTACAGTCCAAGGGGTCCCAAAGAGTCGAACACGGCTGAGCAACTGAGCACATCCACACAGTAACTGAACTGGGCTTCCTTGAGTCCGGTTTCCTCATCTGTGAAATAGAAACAGTAATTCTTAATCACAGGATTCTTCTGCAAAGTTTAAAGTAAACAGATAGTAAATACATGTATTTATTTTACAAGTTAGACTTATTGTTATGGACCCAAGAGATTTAATTCTCTCATCAGTTTATGTTCACATCATAAGAAATAAATTCATTTGGTTGTTTTCATTTATTTATTTCATTGTTTTGGGGGCTGAATATGAATAACATGCTGTGTGTTAGACCACACAGCCAATTTATTGCTGTTGAGCGCTTCAAAAATTTCAAGAGAGATTATATTGTTTACTTTGATATTAAAGTGAGCAAAAGAACTTAGTGGGTCTGAAAGTAAACGCATTTGTTATAGAGCTTCCCACACAGTTCCTCTAGATATGGTAACTGTTATTTCTCTTCAGGCTTAGAGGAAGACTTTTAAAGACAATCTGGATGCTGCTTTGCATGGATCACCTCTCTCCTGATTTTCTCAATTAGAAAATATTGACCTAAATCAATACAGTCTCCTATGGGACATGTCTTCTAACTCTAAAACACATTTTCAGCTGGACACAGATGTGTTAACTGCAATGAGTTAGGGCTAATCAGGAAGGATGGGAGTGTGAAACCATATGTGCCCATTTGATAAAAAAGTAGTAGGTTGAGAGGTGGGAAGAATGGGCTAGAGGAGAGGCCATAGGAAGAAGTCTAGACAGAGAGGTGGCATTTGATATTCAAGAACAGATTAACAAACAAGAGATGACATTACTATTCAGGGGAGACAATGGACTCCAGGAAGTTCCAGTCAGTGGAACTGGTTGTTCACCCATGTGGGCAGACAAAGCTCCTACATACAGGGACTGACAATCGGGCACTATTCTAATATGCCTATATTTTAAATTTCTACATAATATATTCTATACTTTTTAATTCTGAAAATTAAAGCTTAAAGGATTCTTTGAGAATATACATTAAGAAATACATGGACAGTATGTACCAAGAGGTGTTAAGGACTAATTATTTCTGGACTAAGTAAAATTCTTTAAAAAGAACTGTGAAAATGAATTGATTTCAGGAAAAATAATTCAGAGAGAATTATTGATGACAAGGAAAAATAATAGAAGCTAAAATAAATTTAAAGTTAAAATCATAACAGCTGTTAAATGCATAAACTAAACTTATGAGTTTAACAAAGTTTAAATCTCCAAACACTTTAGATTATAGATAATAATTAATATATAATTACTGATAAAAATGAGTAAGAAAGCACTGTTTGTTGTTCAGCTGCTAAGTCACGTCTGACTCTTTACAACCCCATCAACTGCAGCAAGCCAGTCCTTCACCATCTCCTGAAGTTTGCTCAAGGTCATGTCCATTAAGTTGGAGATGTCATCCAACCATCTCATCCTCTGTTGCCTCCTATTCCTCCTGTGCTGAATCTTTCCCAGCATCAGGGTCTTTTCCAATGAATTGGCTCTTTGCATCAGGTAGCCAAAGTATTGGTGTTTTGGAAAGCACTTAAACATTTGCAAATAAAATTTCTTGTTAATCCATTCAACTAACAGATCTCTCATACATTTTATTCAACACAGATGTCCATATTCTGTACCACATGAGCCCCTTACTCTGACCACATAAATCAATCACCCTTGACCACAGGTGCATGTGTGAATTAGATACATCTCCTGCTCCAAAAACAGTGAATCTGTATTCTTTTCAGTGACTTCGGAGGTGGTCCCAGCAAAAAACACAGCAGAATCAGAATATACCATGCATATATGCTTTGCAGAACCACATAGATTCTTTCTCTTTAGAAATATAACTGTGACACATAAAGAGAAAGTATGTATTTGATGATAGTGTATAGTGAGACAGAAGCTAAAGAGACACAGAGAATAAGAAAAGCAGCAGAAATCATGAGACAGCAGAAGATGCAAGGAAGCAAAAGCTGTAAGAAAAAAGAATCTCATTGATGTGTAGAATTGGAGTGAGGTAATTGGTTGAAAGAAGCAGGAGAAATATTAGCAGAAACATAGAGTAGATGTGTCTGGATAATACTTAAGCATTCTAGAAAAAGGAAACAAGATACATCTGCTGCTGAGATTAAGCAGTTGCAGATGCCGAAAGTCTTTTGAGTTTTCAAATGACATTCTAGGTTCCGTGAAACTAAGCCTTTCCTCTATTCCCATAGCCTGGCTTTGTGGTTGAAAATCCTTTCTCTCTTATTTTCTCATGCACTGTTCTTTGAACCCCCACTGCCTATCTAAAAATATCTAATATCTAAAATAATGAAGTATCTAAAAATAATCGAACCTAGTACACCACGGAAAGGAGTTTGGACTTTAATCTAAAACAATAATCATAAAAGGGATTGACATTTTCATTTCAGAGAGAAGCCCCTAGGATCAATGTGGAAATACGCTGAAAATGCACAAAAGGCAAGATTATATTTTGGAAACTGTTTTGAATCATTGAAAGATTATGATGGGGTGAACAGTGAACTGGGAAGTTATGAAGGGGGATGAATGAACAGAATTTAACTCAGCTTAGGTGTAGTAAGTGAGGGAGCAGGATTAAGCAAGTTTGATTCTTAGTTTCCTCATCTGGGTAACCAGATGGATGGTATTGCCCTTCATTGAGAATGGTGATGTATGAAAAGGATCAGTGCCTTTCTGGGGCAGAGTATTAGGTGCCAGTGAAACTTCCAGGTAAAGATGTCAAGTAGGAGGTGGAGTGTTCATATCTAGATCTCACAAAAGAGCTCTGGAGTTATAAATTTGGAAAATAAGGGCTTGATATCATGAGTTTCAGAGAAATCTGAATAACAATTTCTTGGTTTATTTCCACAGCACCAACTTTAAGAACACACTTGGACTAGCCTGTGTTACCCTAGGGAAGCTGAGACTATCAGTTCAGTTCACTGGCTCAGTTGTGTCCAACTTTGTGATTCCATGGACTACAGCATGCCAGGCCTCCCTGTCCATCACCAACTCCCGGAGTTTACTCAAACTCATGTCCATTGAGTTGGTGATGCCATCCAACCATCTCATGCTCTGTCATCCCCTTCTCTTCCCGCCTTCAATCTTTCCCAGCATCAGTATCTTTTCAAATGAGTCAATTCTTCACACCAGGTAGCCAAAGTATTGGGAGTTTCAGCTTCAACATCAGTCCTTCCAATGAAAGTTCAGGACTGATTTCCTTTAGGATGGACTGGTTGATCTCCTTGCAGTCCAAGGGACTCTCAGAGAGTTCAAAAGCATCAATTCTTTGGCGCTTAACTTTCTTTATGGTCCAACTCTCGCATCTATACATGACTACTGGAAAAACCATAGCTTCGACTAGACGGCCCTTTGTTGGTAAAGTAATGGCTCTGCTTTTTAATATGCTATCTAGGTTGGTCATAACTTTTCTACCAAGGAAAAAGCGTCTTTTAATTTCATGGCTGCAGTCAACATCTGCAGTGATTTGGGAGCTCCCCAAAATAAAGTCTGCCACTGTTTCCCCATCTGTTTGCCATGAGTGATGGGACCAGATGCCATGATCTTCATTTTCTGAATGTTGAGTTTTAAGCCAACTTTTTCACTCTCCTCTTTCACTTTCATCAAAAGGCTCTTTAGTTCTTCGCTTTCTGCCATAAGGGTTGTGTCATCTGCATATCTGAGGTGATTGATATTTCTCCCAGCAATCTTGATTCCAGCTTGTGCTTCTTCCAGCCCAGCATTTCTCATGATGTACTCTGCATATAAGTTAAATAAGCAGGGTGACAATATACAGCCTCAACGTACTCCTTTCCTTATTTGGAACCAGTCTGTTGTTCCATGTCCAGTTCTAACTGTTGCTTCTTGACCTGCATACAGATTACTCAGGAGGCCGCTCAGGTGGTCTGGTATTCCTATCTTTTTAAGAATTTTCCACAGTTTGTGGTGATTTACACATTCAAAGGCTTTGGCATAGTCAATAAAGCAGAAATAGATGTTTTTCTGGAACTCTGTTACTTTTTCGATGATCCAACAGATGTTGGCCATTGGACCGCTGGTTCCTCTGCTTTTTCTAAATACAACTTGAACATCTGGAAGTTCACAGTTCATGTAATGTTGAAACCTGGCTTGGAGAATTTTGAGCATTACTTTGCTAGCATGTGAGATGAGTGCAATTGTGCAGTAGTTAGAGCATTCTTTGGCATTGCCTTTCTTTGGACTTGGAATGAAAACTGACCTTTTCCAGTCCTGTGGCCACTGCTGAGTTTTCCAAATTTGCTGGCATATTGAGTGCAGCACTTTCACAGCATCATCTTCCAGGATTTGAAATAGCTCAACTGGAATTCCATCACCTCCACTACCTTTGTTCATAGTGATGCTTTCTAAGGCCCACTTGACTTTGCATTCCAGGATGTCTGTCTCTAGGTGAGTGATCACACCATCGTGATTATCTGGGTCATGAATATCTTTTTTGCGTAGTTCTTCTGTGTATTCTTGCCACCTCTTCTTAATATCTTCTCCTTCTGTTAGGTCCATACCATTTCTGCCCTTATTAAGCCCATCCTTGTATGAAATATTCCCTTGGTATCTCTAATTTTCTTGAAGACATCTCTAGTTGTTCCCACTCTATTGTTTTCCTCTATTTCTTTGCACTGATCACTGAGGAAAACTTTCTTATCTCTTCTTGCTATTCTTTGGAACTCTGCATTCAAATAGGTATATCTTTCCTTTTCTCATTTATGTCTGAATATCCTTTGTATTGCATCTTAGCTGTAATGTTGTACACTGTATAATTCTGAGACTAATGACTTTCCTTGCCTCAATGAGGTGGTCTCCACATAAGGCTATGTATAGGACCATCTAGTTTTATGTATATAAGGCTAGGACTAGAAGGGAAAGTAAAATTTCCAGGAGTTCTGATGTTGTATATTCCAGAAGGTCTGAGTTGGAAGGTTTAGAAGGTTTCATGTTCATATCTTAGCTGATATTACAACTATATTCCTTTCTGTATCCTGTAGATAAGTAAATTCAACTGGTGTGTCTATTATAGTATTTCTATTAATATGAACATTCTATTGATATTTGTCAAAATGTAGGTTATACAGGGTGATACCAATGGATTGGTAGTAATTGAGGTCAGTGGTGTGCATAAGATCACTCTGAGAGGAAAAATTAATAAAAGAGAGAAGGGAATAAAATCCTTGGAAATATTAATATTTAAGCAGTAGGTGAAGAAACTGAAAGCCGCTCAGTCATGTCTGATTCTTTGTAGCCCCATGGACTATATAGTCCATGGAATTCTCTAGGCCAGAATACTGGAGTGGGAAGCCTTTCCCTGCTCCAGGGGATCTTCCCAACCCAGGAATCAAACCCAGGTCTCCCTCATTGCAGGTGGATTCTTTACCAGCTGAGCCACAAGGGAAAGAAAAGTCCAAGAGTAGAATAAATGAATGATGGCAAAATCTCAGGGATTAAACAACTAGATGACCTCAAATGCTGAGGCTGAAACTCCAATATTTTGGCCACCTCATGCGAAGATTTGACTCATTGGAAAAGACCCTGATGCTGGGAAGGATTGAGGACAGGAGGAGAAGGGAACAACAGAAGATGAGATGGCTGGATGGCATCACGGACTAGATGCACATGAGTTTGGGTTAACTCCAGGAGTTGGTGATGGACAGGGAGGTGTTCTGTGATACATGGGATTGCAAAGACTTGGACAGGACTGAGCGACTGAACTGAACTGAACTGAAACAACTAGAAAGGTAAATTGAGTCATATTTGCATTTCATCGTTAAACTGAGACAGATATTTCAAAATGATAGTAGACAAATTTTCTTGTTGTACATGAATACATGCTCATTTGCTCACTGTTAGGTTACTTGATGCTGTGAAAGTGCTGCACTCAATATGCCAGCAACTTTGGAAGACTCAGCAGTGGCCACAGGACTGGAAAAGGTCAGTTTTCATTCCAATCCCAAAGAGAGGCAATGCAAAAGAATGCTCTAACTACTGCAAAATTGCATTCATCTCACACGCTAGTAAAGTAATGCTCAAAATTCTCCAAGCCAGGCTTCAGCAATACGTGAACCGTGAACTTCCGGATGTTCAAGCTGGTTTTAGAAAAGGCAGAGGAACCAGAGATCAAATTGTAAACTTCTGCTGGATCATCAAAAAAGCAAAAGAGTTCCAGAAAAACATCTATTTCTGCTTTATTGACTATGCCAAAGCCTTTGACTGTGTGGATCACAATAAATGGTGGAAAAATCTGAGAGACATGGGAATATCAGGCCATCTGAGCTGCCTCTTGAGAAACCTATATGCATGTCAGGAAGCAACAGTTAGAACTGGACATGGAACAACAGACTGGTTCCAAATAGGAAAAGGAGTACGTCAAGGCTGTATACTGTCACCTTGCTTATTTAGCTTATATACAGAGTACATCATGAGAAATGCTGGGCTGGAAGAAGCACAAGCTGGAATCAAGATTTCTGGGACAAATATCAATCACCTCAGATATGCAGATGACACCACCCTTATGGCAGAAAGTGAAGAGGAACTCAAAAGCCTCTTGATGAAAGTGAAAGAGGAGAGTGAAAAAGTTGGCTTAAAGCTCAACATTCAGAAAACAAAGATCATGGCATCCAGTCCCATCCCTTCATGGGAAATAGATGGGGAAACAGTGGAAACAGTGTCAGACCTTATTTTGGGGGGCTCCCAAATCATTGCAGATGTTGACTGCAGCCATGAAATTAACAGATGCTTACTCCTTGGAAGGAAAGTTATGACCAACCTAGATAGCATATTCAAAAGTAGAGACATTACTTTGCCAAAAAAGGTCCGTCTAGTCAAGGCTACGGTTTTTCCAGTGGTCATGTATGGATGTGAGAGTTGGACTGTGAAGAAAGCTGAGCACCAAAGAATTGATGCTTTTGAACTGTGGTGTTGGAGAAGACTCTTGAGAGTCCCTTAGACTGCAGGGAAGTCCAACCAGTCCATCCTAAAGGAGATCAGTCCTGGGTGTTCATTGGAAGGACTGATGCTAAGGTTGAAACTCCAATACTTTGGCCACCTCATGTGGAGAGTTGACTCATTTGAAAAGACCCTGATGTTGGGAGGGATTGGGGCCAGGAGGAGAAGGGGATGACAGAGGATGAGATGGCTGGATGGCATCACCAACTAGATGGACATGAGTTTGGGTAAACTCCAAGAGTTGGTGATGGACAGGGAGGCCTGGTGTGCTGCGATTCATGGGGTTGCAAAGAGTCGGACATGACTGAGCAACTGAACTGAACTGAGGTTACTTTTCTAGAAGATTGATAATAAATGTTCAAAAAAAGATGGATTTCCTAATTTTCATCTGGAAGGTTAGAACTAGCTCATATTCAATTCTATTCAGAAGTTAATAAAAGACAGCATTAATAATAATCTCAAGGTTACCTTTTTCTACTATTTAAAACATTTAATGAGTAATGGGTATTGTACGTTACCTGCAATGTCTCATTTAGATATTATAACTACTCAATGAGGAAATCACTTGTATTTCTTTGTTTAAAGAAGTGGAAACTGAAAATTAGAGAGGTTAAGTAATTTGCTGAAGTTACCCAAGAAGTGACAGGGCAGAGATTCAAACAGAGGGCTTTTTGACTTGAGAGCCTGAGGCTTAGCAACTAGTTGATAATGCTATGAAAGCATTATTTATGTAATAAAAGGTTTAATTTATCAGTAATTTATTAGTGTAATTTTCAGTGAAGACAGATTTTGTAGGCACATTACACTCATTCCTACATTACAGGTGTGCTGCAATTTTAAAAGTTCTACTTGAGATAGTGATTGCAGCCGTTAAATTAAAAGATGCTTATTCCTTGGAAGGATAGTTATGACCAACCTAGACTGCCGGGAGCCATCTCCCGGCATATTGCATATTGAGTGCAGCACTTTCACAGCATCATCTTTCAGGATCTGGAATAGCTCAGCTGGAATTCTATCACTGCCGGGAGCCAGCATGAGGAACTCCACCTGTGGCAAAGGTCATGAGGAAGGAGGCTTGGCATATGCAAAGGCGGGATCGAGCCTCAGGAGTCCCCCTGGAAATTCTCGAGCATCTACCCTCAAAACCAGAGTCTGCCTACTTTATTGCTTTGTGCTCTCACCTACACCTCTGACTTTACAGGGGGCTGTCGCCCACTACCTCTCTCTGAAAAAAAGAGTTAACTTACAGCTCCAGTTAATAAAGTTCCTGGGTCCGATAGTGTTTCAACCTACAAACTCCTTTGGAAGTCCTCTAGCCTGCCTGAATAGGTTTTTCCGGCCACATCAGAGCCTCCCAACTGTGAGAGGCATGAGATGTTCTAAACTGTCTAAGTACAGATTCTTTTGAGCAGTTAAAAGATTGATTAGAAATTGTATTGGTGAAGGGATTTTCACTTGTTGGGCCAATGTTTGCTGCTAAGTCTCCATATCCTTTACCTGCTGTGTCCCTGGCAGTGTTTGTAACCTTGGACCCTTGAGTTAATTCTTTTTCTTGTTGTAGCCCACCACACCTTTGCCCTATAGGAATGCAACTTAATCTAATGCTTTTGGAGGGTGGCACCTGACTAATCACCTTTAGAGAAAAATAAGTTTTCTGAAGAAAGGGTCTTAAAATGTTAACAGGCCTCCGGGCCAGAAGATGATGCAAATCACCTAAGCTTTTGCATATGATAAGTTTGCAGGAATAAAGCCTGGCTTACTGCATGACTCTACCCCTTCCCCCATTATCCTCTATGCATAACTTAAGGTATAAAAACTACTTTGGAAAATAAAGTGCGGGCCTTGTTCACGGAAACTTGGTCTCCCCATGTCGTTCTTTCTCTCACCTTCTGGCTGAATTATTCAGCCTCTTTTCTCCACTGAATTTCCTCACTGAGCTATCCTTATTTAACCACTCTTTATATCCTTAATTAACGTTTAATTAAGCAATTGTTTCCTGATCCTCGCCGATGCTGTCCCCGCCTCGAGTTCCCTGGATCCACCGGGGCTGGACCCTAGCACTAGACAGCATGTTAAAAAGCAGAGACATTACTTTGTCAACAAAGGTCCGTCTAGTCAAGGCTATGGTTTTTCCAGTAGTCATGTATGGATGTGAGAGTTGGACCATAAAGAAAGCTGAGCACCGAAGAATTGATGCTTTTGAACTGTGGTGTTGGAGAAGACTCTTGAGAGTCCCTTGGACTGCAAGGAGATCCAACCAGTCCATCCTAAAGGAGATCAGTCCTGGGTGTTCATTGGAAGGACTGATGTTGAAGCTGAAACTCCAATACTTTGGCCACCTCATGTGAAGAGCTGACTCATTTGAAAAGACCCTGATGCTGGGAAAGATTGAGGGCAGGAGGAGAAGGGGACGACAGAGGATGAGATGGTTGGAAGGCATCACCAACTCAATGGACATGAGTTTGGGTGAACTCAAGGATTGGTGATGGACAGGGAGGCCTGGTGTGCCGCTGTTCATGGCGTTGCAAAGAGTAGGCCATGACAGAGCGACTGAACTGAACTTGAGATACTTGAAAACGATAATACATATTTGAAATATTTTGGTACTAAAGAGAAATGATTCTGTTTTTGCAATGCTAACTCCTGAGTTTATCTGATTTCTTAACTTGTGAAATCAAATACTATTTTTAGCTCTGCTAACTTGTCTGGTTTTGCCATAAAGCTATGCATTGTTCCCAGGGCAGCACAACTTCTCTGGGCTTATGTATGTGTAAAACATTTTTCATTTTTTTTATTATAAAAGAAATTTACAGAAGACTGGCTAGAGGTAATTGTTGTACAGTAAGAAAATTTTGGCATATCAAATCATTATGGGTTGCTTTAATGAATGAATTCCAATTGCATTCCCCAACATTAATAGATGTAAAAGACTCTAAGAAGATTGATTTTGAGTCGGTCATGCCAAAGTAACTAACAATGAAAAAATTAAATTTCAATAGAAATTTGACTACATAGGGAAAGGCACTGGACAGGATCTTGATCCTAGATTACTAGCCAGTTTTTAGAAGCTCATTTTTAAAACCTCCCTAGAACCTCAAAAATAATGTCTGCTACATAGTCCCATTTTTTGCCAAAGTTTTTGTTTTTATTTGCTAAACTCATATCTTTTAGTACAGCTGTCAAGTTTCCCAGAAGTGATGTAATAGGCACAAATGATTACTTTTACCACATCTACCACCTTCATCTACACTTGCTTTGCTTCATCTTAGAAAGGAAAAAAACAGAAAAAAAAATATTTGGTTTATGAATTACTTGTGGCGCAAGATCTTATTTTACAACCAGCATTGCCTAACCAACATTGCTACCCACTGACAATTTCATAAGTCCCTGTGTTCTGTGCTATAAAGGTGTCATCAGCTCAGTTGTCTGAAGGTGTTCATTTCTTCATCTACCTTTATCCTCTTTCAAACTTCCCTCTAACCTTTCTTTGCGGCCTACTCAGCAAGTGTGAAATGTCTTGGGCAAAAATATACTGACCTGAAGACCTGACTGTTCTGTTTCTACATGGCAACCCCTCCCTCTGCCTACCTATACCCACCTAGAAACTTCCCTTTAAAAGCACTTGCCCACTGGTTGTCAGAGAAGCAAAGCACACTTCCCTACACACACACACAAACTCTACTGGATCTTCAGAGAAGCAAAGGAAGCTTTTTTACAAAACTGGATCTTCAGAGAAGACCCTTCCCTCTGCCTATACCCACCTAGAAACTTCCCTTTAAAAGCACTTGCCCGTCAGAGAAGCAAAGCAAACTTCCCTACACACACACACACACACACACACACACACACACACACACACTCTCTCTCTCTCTCTCTCTCTCTCTACTGGATCTTCAGAGAAGCAAAGCAAGTTTTCTTACACACACAACTGGATCTTCAGAGAAGCACAGCTTCCTTTTCTGTTTGTCTTTCCCTCACATGCACTTCAAACCTAACTGAAGGCTTTTATGTGGGTTCATTATTTGAGCATCAAAACACTGTTTTTAGTAGGGTATCCGTTCATTCAATAAATATTGATCATCTACTGTGTGCCAAGCACTGGAGATACAGCGGGAAACAAAACCGGGAAAAAAAAAAATTCAACGCTTCTGAATTTTCATTTTAACGAGGAGACAGACATGCAGTAAAGGAGGCGAGACAGATCGCAGAGCGTTAAATAGGTGAAGGGCTTCCCCGGTGGCTCAGACGGTAAAGCGTTTGCCTGCAGTGCGGGAGACCCGGGTTTGATCCCTGGGTTGGGAAGCTCCCGTGGAGAAGGAAATGACAACCCACGCCAGTACTCTTGCCTGGAAAATTCCATGGACTGAGGAGCCTGGGGCTTGCAAAGAGTCGGACACGACTGAGCGACTTCACTCACTCTAGGAAGGTGAACAGAGGAATTTGGGCTTTTACTTTGGGTAAAATGGAAAACGAGCAAAGGGTTTGGAATAGAGGGCGGTTTAATGCTACATTTTACAGGTTAGGAAGGTAAGTGACTGGTTCGCAGTAAGTGTACTTTGTATGTAAAGGCATGCTTTGTACAATTCTACGGATGAATTGCAATTTAGGTCGGGGGTCGAGGGGAGGATTAACAGAAGGTAGGCGTTGATTTGGGGTCACTTGTTCCGAGATTCGAAGGGGTAAAAATGAGGGACAGGACAAATGAGGATGAATCCAAAAGGAAGCAAACTGTTTACACCGAAATACAATTTAATAGAAACACAAACACAGACGCAACAAGGAGTATCAGGGGCACTATTCAGACACCTGCCACCAAAAAGCAAGCGAACCTCGAGGCAAACTGTGCCCTAAGCCGACTCCGAGGCTGGGAATTGGGCCCGTGTAAGCGCCCCAGCCCTGTTCTGGGCCCGCCCCGAGCGTGACCACGCCCTTTGCCACGCCCTACCTACGGCTCCACGCTCGGATTGGCCACGGCGGAGGCGGTGGCCGCGGTGCCCGGAAGTGTAGCTGACGTGTCCCGGCCGCGCTCGGAATTGTGGGCGAGTCGGCTAATGGCGTCGGCGAGTCTGGGGGTCTTGGGCAAACAGCGCTGAAGCTTCTCTCCAGCTTGGCTGGTGACAACCGGTGTAAGCCGAGCCTGCGTCAGCCGGAGGGACCTGCCCGCCTGGTGGGCTTCTCCGCCAGAGCCGGCGGAGCGTAGCAGGGCGGGGCGACTGCCGGGGCCCCTAGGATAAGAGCGGGGGCAGTTGCGAGGAGGCCGCGGGGGGCTCTCGGGCTCGCTGCCCAGGCCGGGCCGAGCCCCCGTGGAGCCCTAGGGGCCAACAGCCCTAGGGCCAGAGGCACCTGAAGGGAGCTGTCTGTCGCCCCAAGGAACTGACAAGTGCCAGAGTTGGTTTGCGCCTCTCAGAAATTGGCACGGGGCTTGGTGGATCATGTCTGGCACCAACAGCCCCGAGGCGGTTAAGAAGCTGTTGGAGAATATGCAGAGCGACTTGAGGGCACTGTCGCTGGAATGCAAGAAGAAATTCCCACCGGTCAAGGAGGTAAGCTCCGGGCGACTTCGGGAGAAAGCACGGTGAGAATAGCCGATCCTGTTTAGACCCAGTCCTTCAGTCCCATCCTCCAGTCCTGTCTAATTCTCCTTTGGCCCTCACGTTTCCAGATTTGCGAACTGGTGGGTTGTTTCACGAGCGGTTTTATAGTTTTCTTTTGGCAAGTCTGAGGCGCTTTGATTTTCGCTACTGTTCTGTCCAGATTTAGCACCGAAGTTCGTGCAGTAAGCCGATTCGGCAAATTCAGCTAAGTGTATGGTACCCTTCTCTTTTCTGGCCTTTTTCAAACACGAAATTGGTTAAGTCAGATTCAGAAATTTAGGTTCGTTGCTGCTAAAAACTAATCATCATAGTTGTGGTACGACGTGTGCTCCTCAGCTTTCTGGTATATGTCACTCAATTGAAAGTAGCTTTTTTTCCTGCTTGGTAAGTGTCATGCAGTTTAACTCTTTATTAATATCATGAAGTACTAATGAATTATCCAGAAACACTTGACTTAGGACAAACAGTGAAGAGCCACAATGACCATGTTAAGCCTTGTTATGAGCAACAATGTACTGAGAAGTTTGGGCTTAGAGTCAAATAGAATACACCTGAACTTAAGTGCTCGCGAGACATCTTAACCATTTTCAGCTTCAGTTTTCTTTCAGATGTAAAATAGAGTTAAAGAATGGGTTTATTAGATTATGATGAGAAAGCTTTCAGGGGGGAAAAGCATATTATTAAAAAGCTCAAGTTAATAATATATACAAGTTAAATTCTCCGAGTATTTCCTGAATTGAAATTATTAACTTTTAGTCACTATTAACTTTTTCTCTTAAGATGTCATTTTATGTCTCTTAAACTTTTTAAAGATGCTACTCAATTTCTTTTCCCATTTCTGAAATAAGATAGTTCTGTTAAAGCAGTTATTTTACACTTAGTCCTATTTAATATAGTTTGGTATATACTGGCAATTTCATAGTTAGAACTTGCCCAATAAAGTTTGAATTTTAGGAATCTTAGGAACCTTAATTTTTATGTACTTTGGTCTCATTATTCTCCAACAAACTCCATTTAGTAATTTTTTAATAAAGTAAGAAAATATTACCTACCCGATGATGAAAACCAGATGTGCCACTTTTGGAAAGATGAATATTATGACAAGTTTTATTTCAGATAGTTAATAGTTTGTTTTAATATCGATTTTCATTATTTTCTCTATGTGATCTGTTGAAAGTTATAAATATGAGTTTTAAAGAATATGGCTTTTTTAAGTATTTTTACAGAAATAGGCTATTCTGATTACAAGGAAATGCTCTCATTTAAAAATGTCAAATCCTATTTTGTAATTTTAACAATAATTTATAGAACTGGCCATTCCCAGTTCTTATAATAACATACAGAAGTAGTGATTCCTGTGTAATCATAGGCCTTTGTGGGCTTTGGAGATTGAATTGCCATTTATTACATTATTTCTATTGGAAAATGCATTCAGAGCTCCACACAGTAATTTACAAAGTTCTGAAACTCAGTGCATTTCTAACCTAGATTCAATAGATCTCATTAGCTTTTTTACTTGAACCTTGACTAAAAAGGTATTTAGTAATTGCACCTACTCTGTGAGGTTATCACAAAAGTAATTTTTGATGTGATTATCTCTGATACATAATTTTGTATACAGTACATGCTTCATGGATGCAAGAACTTTGACTCTTTAACCTGTGGCACTTCTAATAAGCTTCAGTCAGTTCAGTCCAGTCACTCAGTCCTGTCCTTAGGACAGTTCTTTAGGAATTGAAAAAGAACCTTACTTGTGTCACAAGTGTGAAACAAGACTGAAGTAATTAGCCTAATGGTGATGGTTTTTTAGGAGCGAGGCTTGACTTTCCAGAAATATTTTGGTTGAATTCATTTTTCCCTGGTAATTTGATAGGGATGCGTATTTGGCTTTTGTTCTTAAAGGGAACTGGTGAGGTTTTAGTGTTATTTATTTATTTTTGGAGGGGAGCAGTGGGGGAGGTGTGTTTGGTGGACCCTAATGCAAAGCCTTTCTAGGTATAAGAAGCTTTTCTATTTGTATACTGGTTTGCTGGTTAACATTCTCCTGGTGTCTTCACAAACATTACCTGAAAAATTGTCATTTTGACCTATGTGGAAGCCTACTCAGGAACTTAATACAGATATGACTGCATATGTACTCTGGAAGGGTTGTCTCCTTTCGCATTACTTTTTAAACAAGGTAGAATGACATAAGACATTCTTTGTTTAGTCTTTAATAATTTCTACCTTTTTAGCCATAGTGATTGGTTCTACTTTTTTAATAATGAGCTGCATTTTTTTAAGATTTCAAATCTGTTAGAAAAACAGAAGAAAAGAGTGTTGATAAAGGATAATGTCTTACTGATACTTTTTTCTTATCTTTGGACATTCTACATAGTTTTTTCCATTTTGGTTTCATTTATAAAACAATTTGTATATTAAATTATTTTTATAAGGGCTATGATTTCATTGTCATTTTATAGTAGAGAGTAATTAGATAATAACAGCGATAGTCCTTTTCTCCTCATTTTTCTTAAATACGATTTTCACGTTTCAGCAGTGTAACTTTTTTTTAAACATAGGTGTATTCTCTAATTTGTTCTGGACTATTTGTATACATTTTTGTATTTGTATACATTTTTCTACTTTGTCTTAAAAACTACTTTAAGGCTTTGTAAAATCACTTCTACGTAATTGATATTCAGTGGCCCTCAGAGGCTATAAACTCTGAGGTTTTATGTTTTTAATGAATAAAACCTTTTTGGTCATTTCTCTTTGCACTACTCTGTGGAAACAAATGAGGGGAGTCTAACTGAGCCTAGAAGTGTGGTCAGAGTGAGTTTGTAATTCTTAAGCTGAGTCTTTATAGGATAAGTAGAAGGCGGTCAACAGAAGGAGGAGGTCATGCTAGGCAGAGGAAAATAGCATGTTTGTATCCCATGTAAAAGAAATTTCATACTGAAGGTGATTGGGAGCCATTAAAGCTTTTTAAGATAGTAATATGATCAAATTTATATTTACATTACTGGAGGGGAAAATTAGAGGGGATTGAGACTGAAGTAAAGAGAGCAGATATTTTAGGGATGATTGTCTGCATTGAGGTAACAGTAGGGGTTGACGGAAAGTTGCTTGCATTGTGGTAGATGTGGGTGAAAGACTGGGTATGGATTAGAGAGATTTAGCAAGTAAAATTAACAGGTCATAGTGACTTTTTTATGAGGTAGAGCAATCTGTGATGCCTCCCAGATTTCTGGCTTAGGAAACTGTAAATCATTAAGAGGAGGAAATGTTTTTGGGAAAAAGGAGTAGTGATGAATATTTATTTTAAGCTGATGTGTAACATCCAGGTGGAACTGATCAGTAGGTGTTTGAAATTGGTGGTTTGGCTCTTAACAAGGAGGTCTCAATTTTAGAATTAGTATCAGTTATACATGTTAGTAGAAACCATAAGAATAGAAAAAATGGTCCAGGAAGAGTGTACAGAATGAACATATCAGGGCTAAGGAAGGAACTCTGAAAGAAAGAGCATTAAAAGGGAAAGAGCCAGCTGGGATGACTAAGGTTAAGGGTATGGGAGAGAAAGGAAGTACTTGGTGAGAGCAAGGTCCCTGAGAAACCTGGAGTGTTGAGTGCTTAAGTGTATGAACTGGCTTTCAATCTGAGAAGGGACACAGTATTTTCTGATAGAGGAAGGTAAGAAGAAAAAAATGGATTTGAACGTGATAAATTTGAATGAGGGACACAGTGGAGGGATAGTTTGGCCTATGGCCTCTGTATTCTTGGTAAGATAGGAAACAAGCTTGTTGCTAGGAGTAGTTAGTGGGGATAGAAGTGGTGGGTAGGAAGTTTGAGGGGAGTAGTGGATCATGTTGTAGAAGGGGAGGAGAAATTGACTTGGAACACTTCGGAGTCTTGGCAGGAAAAGTAGTTGAAATGATGATGGATCGTGAGATCTAGGTTGGATTCTGAAAGAAGGCAATCCAAAACAACTTGGATTGGAAGATGGAAAGGTTAAGGAACTAGCAGCTATTTAATTGAATTGGTCCAATTTAATTCAAGAGCAATGGCATTGGGGAGTGAGAGAGCTAGAAGGATAAAGACAGAAGGGACAAAAGGGGCTATTGGGTTTCAGATTGCTAAGTAGTGCTGCACTAAAGGGTAATGAAATCCAGGAAGTGGGTGACAGAAGAGGAAAGGGAATGAAGGTCATTGACTTAAGATGGTCACAATTAGGATTTTGGATGGATTTTTGTCTCTCTCTTTTTAAATGAAGTGGAAGCAGTGAAGGAGTATATAATAAAATACAAGTAGTCTTCCCCGGTTATGTACTTTGTGCTTCTTGTACATTTAAGTTTTGTTTGGTAGGGGATTTTTGCCTAAAAAACCAAAGGTTGTTGCGGCAAAGTTCCTCAGTGTCTGGTGTTTGTATGCATTAATTGGCTGAGTGGGGCCCTTTGGTGAAAGAGATGCCCTCTACTTACCATGACAGGATTCTCTTTTTAACCAGCTGTTTGGGGACTGAGGCCCAAGTCAGTTGGCTTTTCTGATAAGGTGAAGATCTTATTTTCAGGACCTTATGACAGTGAATAATGAGGGCTAGATGATGCTTACATGCTTAACTGTTTTCCTTTAATATCTTACATCATACTATAGTTTTTTTCCTGTTGACATAGGTCAGAGAAATTTGTTTATGGTGCAACCAGTTGTGTTCTTCTCATTAGCATGAAGAATAAGTCCATGTTTTATTTAGTTTTCATAATTTATTTTCAAAAGTATTTTCACTACTCAGAACAGTGTGACAAGTGTGGTAGGGAGTTATAAATCATTTACTCAAGACTTTCCTTTATAATACAATTCTGTATAGTTGTGCAGACATGCTAGTGATCTTTGATTTTTGACTCTGCTGTTTTCTTTTTATGCTCCTATTGACTTTATTCCAGGAAAGGCACATTAAACTCCTAGGGTCTACTAAATTATTTTTTTTCTGATAAATATTTTAGATGCTAACTTTGAGAGTAGTATAAGCAGTAACATTTTCACTAAGACATCTAGGAAAATTTTACAAGCTTATTACAATATTCCAAGAGTGTTTTATAATGAAAGTTTTTAAAAAGCTTTTGATTAGTCCATGACGTTTTATTTATTTATGAAAGTTAGTACCATAACCAATGAAATTTATTGTTAAAGTGTAAAGTGTATAGCTTATTTTTTTTTTAACTAAGATTTTGACAATTCTATTTTTGCTTTCATGAAATTGAATAGAGAGCCAAGGTCAATGAAAACATAGTTTAGTCAGAAAACAATGTATTATATTGTTAGCACTAGGCTTTGGTGATGTGGAAGACATAAAAGACAGTGTTTGAGGCTAATAAACCAAAAAGGAAGACAGTCTCCAAAAATGGAAATATTTTCTTTTTTTTTCTTTTATATAGTAGTAGTATTTGGGGGCTTCCCTTGTGGCTCATTTGGTAAAGAATACACCTACAATGTGGGAGACCTGGGTTTGATCCCTGGGTTGGGAAGTTCCCCTGGGGAAGAGAAAGGCTACCCAGTCCAGTATTCTGGCCTAGAGAGTTCCGTGGTCCATGGGGTTGCAAAGAGTTGGACAGAACTGAATGACTTTCACTTACTTACTTAGTAGTAGTTAGACTACTAAGTCGGAGAAGGCATTGGCACCCTACTCCAGTACTCTTGCCTGGAAAATCCCATGGACGGAGGGGCCTGGTAGGCTGCAGTCCATGGGGTCGAGAAGAGTCAGACACGACTGAGCGACTTCACTTTCACTCTTCACTTTCATGCATTGGAGAAGGAAATGGCAGCCCACTCCAGCGTTCTTGCCTGGAGAATCCCAAGGACAGGGGAGCCTGGTGGGCTGCCGTCTATGGGGTTGCACAGAGTCGGACATGACTGAAGCAACTTAGCAGCAGCAGTAGTAGTAAGACTCTTTGCGACCCCATGGACTGGAGTCTGCCAGGCTCCTCTGTTCATGGAATTCTCCAGGCAAGAATACTGGAATGGGTTGCCCTGCCCTTCTCCAGGGGATCTTTCCTACCCAGGGATTGAACCTGAATCTCCTGCATTGCAGGCATGTTCATTACTGTATGAGCCACCAGGGAAGTTTATTTTCAACCATGTACAAAATAGAAAGTTTTGTTATTACTCTTAAAATTTAATAGAAGTTAGTTTCTAAAGTGTAAAGCATGGCAGGAAGTACAAAAATCAATGAAAAACCGCCTTTATCTTCTTTAAGTTAACTCAGAGTTGAATAAAATATTGTCTTTCTAGTAGTGTTGCATCCATGGACTCTATTGCAACATGGCATTTCAGTTTTACAGGTATAGGGAAACTATGGCTTGGAAAGGTCAGTGTGCAAAAGGTATGCGTTCGTATCAGTCACTCAGTCGTGTCCAATTCCTGCGACCCTATGGACTGTAGCCTGCCAGGCTCCTCTGTCCATGGAATTCTCTAGGCAAGAACATTGGAGTGGATTGCCATTTCCTTTTCCAAGGGATCTTCCTGACCCAGGGATTGATCCGTGGTCTCCTGCATTGCAGGCAGATTCTTAAATGTCTGAGCCACCAGAGAAGCCCTACAAAGGGTAGTGAAGCTAGGAAGTGAAAGAACTGGGAGATGAATCCACGTGCATCCATTTCTTACATCTTCCTCTCATCATGTTGCAGTCTTTAAAGCATACTTGTTTTTATCATCTTTCCCATGTATCTGTCTTGCTTCATCATTTGTTGCCGTTTGTCCTTCTTGTTTTGACTTTTGTAACATTCTACTTTCCTATTTCTCCTTCCTCTCTCAGTATTCCTTCTCTTTTTCTTTACATATAAGTGTATCCCAAGTTCTGTCTGGAGACATCTTCTGGACCTGTGTTCATCTCTTTTGCACTTGCATCTACTCCCGTTGTTTCTGGCCTTACTTCAGTGCTGATGACTCCTACATCTGCTTCGTTACCTCTGCTGTCTTTACTGAACTTAGACCCGTGCTTCCAACTGTCTGTTAATGCATTATTGATCAGGGGATTTTTGCAGAACCTAATACCTGTAAATGGCGGTTTGTTATGTAAGTGAATATTGAAACACTTGGTCAATAACATTCAGGTAGCAAAAGAGTATTAATAATGTCTCTGGCCAAGAAGTTGTTAAACATGTCTACCGGAGTATCTTTCACATACTTCAGATAGAACTTCGGGTAATTGAACTTATTTTTCTTAAAACTTGTCCTATCCCCACATTTCACTTGTTTTGTTAGTGGAATTTATTATTCTTGCTTACTCTAGTTATATTTGGCTGTCTTCTCTCCCTCAGCTCTCTTTATGCTGTATCCGTTGTCAGATGTTTCTTCCACTTTTGTAATTTCTAATGTATCTCTCCTCTTTTGTGTTGTTTTAGCTATTAGTCTAGCTTCCAGGTGTTCAGTCTTATGCCTGGCCTTTGGTATGCATTTGGTATGCACAAAAGACCATCCTGTATGTTACCACCAGATTAATGTACTTAAACAACTCAGAAATCCTCGACGGCTACTTTGTACATACAGAACACCTCAGTATAACATTTAAGACCTTCTTGATCTTCTCATCCTTCCTTCATCACCCTCAACTTTTCCTCAAATCCCTTTATATTTAAGCCAAACTCTGTTGCTTGCTCTTCATTTTCCAAATATGCCCTGCTCCTTCCCTCTTCCATGATGTGGCTTTTGGTAGCTTTTTTCCCCTTTTGCTGGCCTAAAATCATCTCCTTCCATCTTTTAAAAGTTAAAATCCTACTCTTAATTTAACCCATGTTGCTTGTTCATTTGTTACATGAATGAACCAGCTTTAGAGATAATATTCTCATTTCATCCCTCATTCACTCATTCCTTTATTCTTTGATTTGTTAGTAATTTTTGAAAACCTGCTGTGTGCCATGTACTAGCTGGTTGCTGGTCAGGAATAGTTGCAGCTCCTGCCCAGGCTTTTCAAGCTGATATGTTTTCTTAACCTTCATTGAAACTTATTTTATGTTATTTCTTTATAACTCTTATGTTTTTACCTTTTGCTATGGTATTTTCTTTTCTAAATAGCTCCTTAAGGACTGTCAGTTTTGCATCTTGTTTATTCTTCTGTCTGTCATGCTGCTGCTGCTGCTGCTAAGTCGCTTCAGTCGTGTCCAACTCGTCGTGACTCCATGGACAGCAGCCTACCAGGCTTCTCTGTCCATGGGATTTTCCAGGCAAGAGTACTGGAATGGGGTGCCGTTGCCTTCTCCTCTGTCTGTCATAGTTCAAAGCATTTGTACATCTGAGAGGTACTGATTAGATACTTGTTGGAGATTAAATTTTTAAAGAAGAAGAAAAGGAATACTGTATATATAGGCATACCATATATTTCAGTTCAGTTGCTCAGTCGTGCCCGACTCTTTGCGACCCATGGACTGCAGCACGCCAGGCCTTCCTGTCCATCACCAACTCCTGGAGTTCACGCAGACTCATGTCCATTGAGTCAGTGATGCCATCCAGCCATCTCATTCTCTCTCGTCCCCTTCTCCTCCCACCTTCAGTTTTTCCCAGCATCAGGGTCTTTTCAGATGAGTTGGTTCTTCACATCAGGTGGCCAAAGTATTGGAGTTTCAGCTTCAGCATCAGTCCTTCCAGTGAATATTCAGGACTGATTTCCTTTAGAATGGACTGGTTGGGTCTCCTTGCAGTCCAAGAGACTCTCAAGAGTCTTTCCAACACCACTGTTCAGAAGCATCAATTCTTTGGTGCTCAGCTTTCTTTATAGTCCAACTCTCACATCCATATATGACTACTGGAAAAACCATAGGCTTGACTAGACAGACCTTTGTTGGCAAAGTCATGTCTCTGCTTTTTAATAATGCTGTCAAGGTTGGTCATAGCTTTTCTTCCAAGGAGTAAGCATCTTTTAATTTCATGGCTGCAGTCACCATCTGCAGTGGTTTTGGCCTCCCAAAATAAAGTCTCTCACTGTTTCCGCTGTTTCCCCATCTATTTGCCATGTGATGGGACCAGGATGGAACCAGATGCCATGAGCTTAGTTTTCTGAATGTTGAGTTTTAAGCCAACTTTTTCACTCTCCTCTTTCACTTTCATTAAGAGGCTCTTTAGTTCTTTGCTTTCTGCCATAGGGTGGTGTCATCTGCATATCTGAGGTTATTGATATTTCTCCCAGCAATCTTGATTCCAGCTTGTGCTTCATCCACACCAGCGTTTCTCATGATGTACTCTGCGTATAAGTTAAATAAGCAGGGTGACAATATACAGCCTTGACGTACTCCTTTTCCTGTTTGGAACCAGTCTGTTGTTCTGTGTCTGGTTCTAACTGTCGCTTCTTGACCTGCATACAGATGTCTCAGGAGGCAGGACAGGTGGTCTGGTGTTCCCAGGTCTTTTAAGAATTTTCCACAGTTTGTTGTGATCCACACAGTCAAACGCTTTGATGTAGTCAGTAAAGCAAAAGTAGATGTTTTTCTGAAACTCTCTTGCTTTTTCGATGATCCAGCAGATGTTGGTAATCCAAACTCTGGTTCCTCTGCCTTTTCTAAATCCAGCTTGAGCATCTGGAAGTTCACGGTTCACATACTGTTAGCTATCCACATGTAATTTGCATTTCGGTCTTGTATTTGATATGTTAAGGAAAATTTGTTTGCTAGAAGCTAGAGTTTTTTGTTTTGTCTTTATTTTTTAGCCCAGAGGTTTTTGAATGGGATTCCATATAGGTATATATTTTTCAGAGCTTTGAGATTTTAGACTAATTACATGTTACAGAAGAAAATCTTATTGATTTCAGTGTAGTAATTGTTTTATAAGCATATTGTCCTCTAGGGACTGTTCTAGATCTATTAGGTATTCCTAAGTGAGGACTTGACTTTAGGTCTTTTGATTTTACCTGAGTTCTGAACTCCTAAGTTTGCAAGGCAGCTTCATACCTCCCTAGTCTCTTGAGTGCATTATTCTCCTTAAGTTGCGATTAACTTGAATTTTACATTTCTTCTTTAACTCTTATTTCATGCTATATCCTGTGAATAATTAATTTGGGCCTTTGGTGAATTTGTTCTAATTTCAAGACTCTTCTTTCATAAATATTAAAAAAAATAAGTATGTTTTTTGTTTTGTTTTTTAAAATACAACATAGAGGGTTTGGTGAAGAAAAGCAGTATTATTGTTACTATTATTATCGTAAACTTGTCTGGAGTTCTAGAAGTGGACATTTGCTGATTCCCTTCCTAGCATTCATTCCCTCTTGCTTTCTTCAGTGATAGGCTGCACTTATCCTTCATTTTCAACTCTTTGCATTCAGATGAATTAATCTTGTTCCGTGCTCCAGGATACCTTGAGTAGTTTGACCTGATTTAACCTCCATACCCACACTTTGGTTTCTGCCCACACAGCCACACCCAGTGCCAGTGTGTGCTCCTGGGAAGGGAAAGCTCCCTTCTGTTCCTTCTCTCTTTCTGGGTAGTGTCATATGAAGTTGTGAGGTATAGAATGGCTGGAACTAATTTTATTGCCAAGTTTTGGAGTGGCCTGAGGATGAACCTCCTCATGGAACAGACAGAACCAAGAGGATGGCAGAGAAGTGAAGCTATAGTTATGATGGTGATTTGACTGTCTGGATCAAATTTCCTCTGCATTTTTCAATGAGAGGACAGTAAAGTCCCTCCCTCTGTTTAGAACTTTTCCTTTGCTTATTTATAAATGTTTATATATATATCCTCAGGCTTCCTTGGTGGCTCAGTTGGTAAAGCGTCTGCCTATAATGCCGGAGACCCGGGTTCAGTCCCTGGGTTGGGAAGATCCCCTGGAGAAGGAAATGGCACCCCACTCCAGTACTCTTGCCTGGAAAATCCCATGGATGGAGAATTCTGGTAGGCTGCAGCCCATGGGGTTGCAAAGAGTCGGACATGACTGAGCAACTTCACTTAGCTTAGCTTATATATATATATTCTCTGTTTGCATAATGATAGGCATTAGTAATATGGGGAGATGAATGAAATAGATTTTTTATCCTCACAGGGCTTATAGCTAGATTGGAGAAACAGACATGTCATAGGAGAAACAGAATAAACCGTAGGTACAAACCATAGATGGCTCACAGAGATGGAAGGACTTTTTGATACTTGCTATAGAAAAACAAGTTATGGAAGAAATAATTTCTGTCACTGCTCCTGGTGCCAGAATCAGAGACGCCTGCACCATCTTCATGTTGTTAGCAGTGGTTTAATTTCAGCAAAGCATTATTTGTCACATTAAATTACTGTTCACTTTATTTGTGAATTTGTTGGCTTTATAATTTAAGAGTTATAAAAATACGGAGTTTATTTATAATTTATTAATATTTATGCCTACTTAAATTTGTCAGAAACTGGGTAGGTCCATGAGACTTATTTCTTTTTCCTTTTGAAAGATGTCCTTACACTATTCAGTTTTCAGAGACACCACTAGACGTGGACTCGGGGGGCCATTGAAGAGCAAGACAATTGAGGATGGATGGAGGACAAGGTTTTAAGTGGAGAAATTTCTTACTTTAGATTGATAACAAGAAGTTTGAACTGAGGTGTAGAAATGACATTTGAGAAGAAAAAAAGCACAAGATGTGTTCACTACGCAGCCTTTGTGCCTGATTGTATTTGTGGAATCAGGGAGAAACCTCATACCTAGTCAGTGACTGCATGGTTGCTGCTGCTGTTCACAAAAACAGATTATAGGGAGAAGAAACCGGCTTTTCTGAGGCTAGGGTGGAAGTTGGAGGTATGTGTGTGTGGTGATAACATCTCTGAATATCTTGAATTTAAGGTGCCTTTTAAAAATATAGGGTAATAAATCCTATAGTTTAGAAGATGGTTGCTGCTGCTGCTGCTAAGTCGCTTCAGTCATGTCCGACTCTGTGCGACCCCATAGATGGCAGCCCACCAAGCTCCCCCGTCCCTGGGATTCTCCAGGCAAGAACACTGGAATGGGTTGCCATTTCCTTCTCCAACGCATGAAAGTGAGACATGAAAGTGAAGTTGCTCAGTTGTGTCCGACTCCCAGCGACCTCCTGGACTGCAGCCTACCAGGCTCCTCCGTCCATGGGATTTTCCAGGCAAGAGTACTGGAGTGGGGTGCCATTGCCTTCTCCAAGAAGATAGTTAAGGAACAGGAATATAATTTAGGATTCTTCAGTATTTAGAAAGTGACTGAAACCATAGGATTGAGATTGCCCAGGAAGAGTTTACTGAGAAGTCAGGCCAAGGATATTCTGTGTTGTCTTAAAGGAGGAGTCAGCATTTCAGCATTCTGTCTTATCTTTTCTGTAGTATTGGCTTCTATATTCAGAGTCCTTGGTGGGTGTGTCTCTTTGGGTCAGCAAAGAATTTTGTGAAAGTGAAAAAAATATTTCTTGAGAGACATTAATTTTAAGATTAACAAATATTAAATGCTGTAGTGTATTTAATACTTTTGGCTTTGTTACCCAATTCATAGATTGCCCTTGGGGAACAGACATTTTAAACTACCCACCATAACCTGTATCCTCCCTATTAAACTCTACAGAACTGGGACTTTGTATTTTTTTTTTTTTAATGAGGGCCAATTCAGGAAAATAACTATATTTACAGTTGAGTAGTTCCCCTATGGATATGTAAGTATCTAATCTATAAGTGTCTAATCAGAGTAGGGGTTACTTTTAAAGCAAGAAGTTAAAGATTCTTCTTCACACAGACAATCTTTGATAAATAGAAGGAAATCTGAGTCTGAATACTTTCATTTATACAGGGCACTCTTGAAGATGTCCACTAGGCTGAGGTTTGAAGTAGCCGTGCATGAGGTGAGGGGGCTGTGATATACAAGTGTTGTCAGTAAACATTGGTAATGAAACTTTTTAGCAACACAGGGTGCCAGTGAGAATAGGGTGGTGGTACAGTTTCAAAGTTTCACAATAAAAAGTTGGATGAAAAAAATTAGGAGCTGTGAGATAGGTCCTGTTACATCTGAGTTAATAAACAGTCCTTTTGATGATTTCTTGAGTTTATATACCTTTTAAAACACTTGTTACTTTGGAACTAAGGAAAAAACACTCATTGTTTTCCTTATCATATGGATGTATAAAAATATTTGTTAAACATATATTATAATTTAGTTATACTTGTTTATGATTCATACATGGGTTAGTTCTTATTTATTTGAGGAGATCAAAATAGTGTCTGGCAAATCTGAAATCCGTTACTGACATGTAGCATCCAGTATGCTACAGGACTGATTTTGGAAACTGACTGGAATTCAGAAAGTTAGAACAGATTACATTGGATTTATGATGATTTATTTTGATATCTGTTGATTGAAGAAGAATGAAATACTGAATTTGAGCATAGGCATGGTACAGAGGGCCATAGTAAGGAGGGAGAGAGTTTGAACATTTGAAATGTTGGTGGAAGAAAGTTCAGTGACCATAGATTAATTTCAGTTGACTTAGTAAGAAAATTACTTAAGACATTTAAAGTGGGGTGTATGAATATAACAAAGTATACATAATAATTTCAGTGTTACTGAATTTTTATAGTAGTAGGTTTGTTTGGTTTGTGCATCTTCATACTAGATCCAGAATCTGATCACTCCTTATCATCTCAGTCATTATCACCTCAGGCCTATCCACCATCATCTTTTGCTTATATCATTACAATAGCCTCTTAAATTTTGCCCCATGTTGGAATCACCTGAAGATTTTAAAAAATGCCAGTGCGTGACTCCCACTGGCAGTCATTCTGATGTAATCTTTGGAATGGGTTGCAACCTGGGCATCATGATTTTTTTAAAGCGTCTGGTGTTCTAATATACACTGCCCCTAGATAATCAGAAAATCAATAATCTTTCCATGAAGTCATTTATTTTGACTACATTTTTCTGCTAGTAGCCATGTACATTTAATTCGGAACATTTCCATTTCTTAAAGTTTCTTAAAGCCCTAGATATCCATTAGGCTTCTTAGTTGTAAGCAGTGGAAACTAACTTGGGCTGATGTAAGTGGAAATGAAGTTTACTGATAGAACATTGAGGGGCTTGTAGAATTGGTAGAAGACTGGATGAAGCCAACCTTAGAAAGTACAGGACTGAGAGGAGGCTGAACAGCTAAGAACCACTGCAAAACTCATTGTCACTGAGACCATTACTACTGTCTCTGCTAACAGTGAAGTTGGAAATTCTCTAATCACAGACAAGGACTTCAAGTGCTTGGAATTCCACAAAACGACAAAGGTATACATTGTATAGCCTACAATGTGTCGTTTATTTTATGCATCAACCCACTGCTCCTCAACCTAATAACCTATAGGACACTGAGTTCTTCCATAATTATTTAAAGAACTTTAGTGCCTTCTACTACTTGTCCTTTAGTAAACATTAAGAGATAACAATAAATGAACAAGTTGCAAGCAAATTAATAGGAAAACTTTAATATAATATATGAATACTTGGTATTATTTTTGGAGGTATAGTCACCAGTTCAAGTATAAAATAGGCATGCTTCTTAATAGTAAAAATGTCCTGAGTTTCTATAATGGACAGAGAAGGCAATGGCACCCCACTCCAGTACTCTTGCCTGGAAAATCCCATGGACGGAGGAGCCTGGTAGGCTGCAGTCCATGGGGTCGCTAAGAGTCGGACACGACTGAGCGACTTCACTTTCACTTTTCACTTTCATGCATTGGAGAAGGAAATGGGAACCCACTCCAGTGTTCTTGCCTGGAGAATCCCAGGGACGGGGGAGCCTGGTGGGCTGCCGTCTGTGGGGTTGCACAGAGTCAGACACAACTGAAGCGACTTAGCAGCATATCAATATTGTATGTTAGCAGTGTCCAGTAGAAGTATAATGTGGGCAACATATGCAGTCCATGTGTGTAATTTTAAATTGCATTTAAAAAGTAAAAAGAAACATTTAGTTTTAATGATATATAATACTTAACACAACTCAGTTCGAGTAGCCACATATAAAGTGCTTAGTAGTCATATGTGCATGTTTAATTGCTAAGTCGTGTCTGACTTCGAGACCCCATGGACTGTAGCCTGCCGGGCTCCCCTGTCCCCTGTATTTTCCAGGCAAGAATACTGGACTGGGTTGCCATTTCCTTCTCCAGGGGATCCTTCCAACCCTGGGATTGAACTCTCGTCTCCTGCACTGGCAGGTGGATTCTTCACCACTGCACCACTGGGGAAGCCTAGTCACCTGTAGCCAGTGGCTACCATATTGGACAGCACAGTCCTGTGGCATAGTATAAAATGCCGTATGACTTTCACATACTGCCAGCTCAACTTAATTATGCTGAAATGATTTAGACACCTTATGAAAACTGAGTGTTTTAAAAAAGCACAATCTAAAAGTAATGACAGGGTTCTTGGTTATTTATTCTCTTCTAATTCAAAGCAGTTTTACTTGAGTTTGCAGTGTTTTATAATTTTTTTTTTTTATGGTTGAGAGAGAAGTGTGAAATGGGAAAGAGAAACCTATTTTTTTTCATTAGTCTTTGATTTTATTGTTTTTTATTTTCTGAAGATTTAAATGCGAGATGCAACTGAAGGCATAGAAAGGCAACATGCTTTTGCAATGCAGAGTTTGTGTGAGAATAATCAAGTTAATCATACTTTATTACATTTAGTCTATGTTTCACTACTAGACTTCAGTATCTGAAGTTTGTAAAATAAAAAAGATAGTAGTGACTGACTCTGTGCTTGAGATTTTATCATACATGATTTCTTTTCCCTAGATAATTCATGTCATTAGTAAGTTTTATGTTCTAATTATTTTTATTCTTGCAGGCTGCTGAATCAGGAATAATAAAAGTTAAAACAATAGCTGCACGAAACACCGAAATTTTGGCAGGTAATTTTTTGCATTAAAAATTCAACAATTAATGAAAGTTTGACTAATGGTAAAAGTAGAATCTTAAAACCCATCAGTTTTTTTTTTTTATAGCATCTCTTCCTTACGCTCCAGCATGCTATCCATAATGAAAAAGAACATGCAAAAGTCCCTAATTTATGAACTAATTGGGTTTCCCAGAGATGAATGCTATACCGTTCTCTGAAATCAGAAAGCTTAAAACTACTAACTCCTTAAAGGCAAAGATTTTTCATACTCATCTTTGTATTCTCCTCCTCCTCTTGTCAATTACCTAAGATACACCTTACCCATAAAAGGCATTCAGTTAATATTTGTTGTATTGAAAGAAAGATTGGTTCTCAGACCACCTTCCCAGATCTCTTTTATCTTTGAAATAAACAGGGAATTATATAGATTTAACATTTTTTTTGATTGATCCTAGTTTTGGGGGAGGAATTTTCAAAAGTTCTCTCTGGCACCCTTTTGATACTCAGTCTGCCTCCTCTTTTTCTTCATGCCTTTCTGTTCTTGCCTCGATAATGAACATGCAAAGGAAGGAAACTGGCATTTTTGAGAATCTGTTACATGTGAGGCATTTGTGCCACTTGATCTTATATAGGACAACCTTGTGAGGAAATATTCTTTTTTAATAGTAGAGCAAATTGAGATGCAGAGAGATGTAGTGGCGTAAGGTCGGTCACTTGGTAAGTGGTGAAATCAAATTTAAATCCTGGGCTGTTCAGAACCCATGTTCTTCCTGCTGCAGTGTACTTCCGTAGTACTGTGAGGTTTCCACACTGGCTACTCTCTTCCAAGTGCTTGTACTTAACTGCTGCTTACTTCACTGATCCTTCACATGCATTTCCAATTCCAGTGGTGCTGCTGTTCTCAGCTGGTTACAGGAGAAAAGCAGTCCTATTAAATCGATTTACAAAAAGTCCAAATAGTGAAGACCCAATATAACTCTAAGTCTCTTTACATTTTTTAAAGAAGCATACCAGTAAATTCCTAAAGGGTGGAATTTTAAAGAATATTACAAAATGAAATGAAGATGTTTGGGGCTAGTTTAAGGGTGACAGATAAGAGTGGATTTCATTTGCCACCTTAGGGTTAGCCCTGCTAAGTTGCATCTGTTTCTCACAGCTTCTCTGATTTTGAACATTCTCACGAAACACCAGAGTTATATAACATGATTCACAGCATTGAATAGTGCTCTGTGTGGTACTGAGTGAAGGGGTGGAGTGAAATGGTGGGTAAAGGCAAAGGTACGTGCGGTTGGACTGGGAGGACGGGCAGGTGGGTTTGGGAAACGCATATTGGCTGGATTAGCCACCATGAGGAGATTGTTTCAAGATAAATTACGGACCTGGGTGTTTTTAAGTTGGAGATGTCATAGGCCAATTATATTAGAATGTCATTGCAAATATTTACTTTTGTTTCTGTCATTGCTGATATTATGGTAAGTCCTTAATTATTCTTCAGTAATAGAAATTTTCATTGGGTCTGTTTTTGATGGACTATTTCTTTAAAAAGACTGTTTTCTTCAGAGGATCACTGTCTGTCACAGAGTTCTGTACCACGTAAAATGTCTAATTCATACTAAGGACAAATAAAAAAATTTTTTTCTCAGTTACTATGAGTTTAATATTTAAGTGGACTGTTAATTTCATTTTAATTCGATTAGCTTTATTAAAATCAGGTTAGAACAAATCCTTACACACATACAATTAATAATTCTTGCTTTAGTATCCATAGTATCCGGAACCATGTACTCGAGGAGTTATATTAGCATTTAAACTTTTTCCTAGTGTTTTAGCCAAGTATTTACAGCAGTTGATTGATCAGTAAAAATTTATGATTTTAGACCACTGTCATCTTGAAAAATCATCGGCTCCAAGGAAAAAGGGAGAGTTTAAATTAGTCAGTGTGTCATTTCTCAATTCAGGGTATAGTTAATATTGAGAAAATTTTTTTGGTAACTTTTTATTTCCTGAGAAGTGTTTACTTCTCTAAAGACTATAGGTTACCACTTTTGTGCTGTAATGGATGTTAAAGATAGCAAACAACTGAAGAGTCTCATGATATGGGAATTATTTGGAAAATAAGAAAGGTTGCTATAAAAATTAGAACCCTTAGTTAGGTTAGGGTTAGTTAGGGTCGCTTAGTTAGTTAGGCCCTTAGTTAATTAGGGTCGCTTGTCAGAGGAAACAGTACTTAGCATAGATTTTAACCAACTTGAGTTTTCTTAGATTTATTTTCCAAGGGAAGGTTATTTACATTGTAGAATAAATCTTTGCTTTACATCTCCACTTCTTTTAAGCATCCTCCTTTAATGTTTATTTTTCTTTGTTTTCACTGCTGTCATGAATGCTGACATAAGTGGAATGCTATGCCAGGTAATGTCAGCATCAATGCACATATACAGATCATTATCTCAACATTGCCTTTTTCTTTAAAACTGCAAGTGAGAGATAGCAACATGAAGTTTTTCATTTACAAGGCCAAATGCCTTAATCTTACATTTGACTATCATATATTATAAGTTGTTTTTATTATCCTAGCTTACAATAAATATACTTGAACTTGACTGAAAAGATTTGTGTTACACAGAAATTATATAAACAGAGAATCTGCTATTTGAATAAATATAGGAAATAAGGAAATCAATGAAGTTGTGAAATCTTTCAAAATTGTATATTTAAGCCCTGACTCAAAACTGTAACAATTACAACCACCTAACACTGCTTTCAACTACTGTCAGTATATATAAAACATTTTTACATAATCATTATGTATGATTTGTGTTCTTCTGTCCTCACAGTTTCCCTCATTCTTTTCATATCTATATAGTCTTATTGCTAAAAATTCTCTAATTTCAGTAGCAATGAATAAATATACTTTGGAATTTTTTTCTGACATTAAAGTGTTATTTGCTGATTTTATTCAGTATATTCTGTTTTATCAGTCTATATATCTGTGATTTTTTACAAACATCCATAGAATATCCCATATAACATATTCTTAATAAATAATTATGTAAGAATCATTGGTGGAGATACAAAGATGGGTAATATAATTCACCTACAATCTGTGTGTTAATGCAAGAACTATATTTGAAAAGTGTGTTTGTACCATTCATTGTATTTAGCTTACCTGCTCCTTCATTTACTTTTTGGAGCTCTTTGTCAGAAATTTTCCCTTCCTGAAGACATACTTCTTGAGGTCAGGATCAATATCTTATCTTCCTTACATTGCTGCTAGATAGCACATTACATGGGGAATAGTAGTGTAGTGAAGTCCCTCAGTTGTGTCCGACTCTTTGCGACCCCATGGATTGTAGCCCACCAGGCTTCTCCATCCATGGAATTTTCCAGGCATGAGTACTGGAGTGGGTTGCCAAGCCCTCCTTAAATGTAGGCTAATAAATGAGTCACTCCAAAATGCAAGGAAGACTCCTTGAGTGTTGCCACTAGTATATTTTCGACCTCTCTTTAGTTTTGTGTGTTATGATTGAGTACATAAATTTTGTCATATTTAGATCATGTCAGCCTGTTAACAGTAATGAAAGAGACAGATTCTAAACAGAAAATTCTGAGGCTTATATGGTAAATGTCAGGTGGAAGTATAGATGGGCCTGTTATAAGAATATCAGGAAGACTCCTAATCCAACCCAAGACTATGAAGCTGAGCCTTCATGCTCGAAAAGGAGTTAGCCAGGCAAATAAGGTGTAGGAGTAATAAGTAAGGGAAGTTACTTAAATGCATGAGTATAAAACAGTTTGGTCTATTGGGTACCTGTCCAACTACTGCCATTGTGTGACTTCCTGGGTAGCTTGATGGAAAGAGTGTGAATTAGGGAGGTGACACTTTCATATAAGTATTTTTATACTCTGTACAGTACTCTGACAGCAGTGTGAAAGGCATATTTCAGTGCATCATCAGTACAGAAGGGGTCTGTTGGTAGACTGCTACTGTAACCCAGGATAGAAGATACGGGGGACTGTACTTGATTGCTTGCTAACAAATTGACCTAATGGATCGGAGTGCTTTCTCTGCCACATAATGTGTTTTCCTTTATTCTTTCCCCCCCTTTTTTAAAAAAAATTTTAACTTTTATCCTGCCTTTATTATATCATACTTTTTTGATACCATATTTTCTAATTTTTAAAATTGTTCCAAAATATTTCAGCAAGTGATTGTAATTTAGGTATGTTTCAGTATTTAGAATTATTTCTTTAAGATACATTTCTAGGAATGAAATTATTAAAGAATATGAACCTGTTCTTGAAATTTTTTATCACTGCTTTCTAAAAAGATAAAAGTTTATGCTTTTACCAGCTATATGTGACTGTATTTTTATAGCATCCTTGTAAGATTACTATTTTAAAAAAACTTTTCAGTCCTTGAACAAGCAAATGACTTCTCATTTTAATTGACCTTTCTTTTTAATGTTGAACATTTTTCTCTGAATATATTAAATTATTTTTTCATTTTAGGTTTTTTTGGAGTTTTTGTGTTTTCTTTATCAAATATTTGAGCTATTTATATAGCAAAATATTAACTTCTCATGTTTATATCATATTATCTGCATCATTTACTTCTTAATTTTTTATCTGTGCTGCTAAGTCACTTCAGTCGTGTCCGACTCTGTGTGACCCCATAGACGGCAGCCCACCAGGCTCCCGCGGCCCTGGGATTCTCCAGGCAAGAACACTGGAGTGGGTTGCCATTTCCTTCTCCAATGCACGAAAGTGAAAAGTGAAAGTGAAGTCGCTCAGTTGTGTCCGACTCTTAGTGACCTCGTGGACTGAAGCCTGCCAGGCTCCTCCGTCCATGGGATTTTCCAGGCAAAAGAGTACTGGAGTGAGGTGCCATTGCCTTCTCCGTAATTTTTTATCTAGATGCTTTTTATTTGTACATAATCTAACTTTTTTGATTTGTTGCTCTATACTTAAGTAGTCTTTCTCCTTCCATGTAGTTGATAGTCGCTTTTGCTTTCTTCTTGTTTTTCTATGGTTTGATGTTTAGACGAGGACCTAGGTGTTTTTTCTTTTGCTGAATTACTGACTGTAGCAACATCATTTGTTGAATAATTCTTCCTTTACCTGTAATGTACTTTTACGATGACACTGTTCATAATTTTATTTGTCCTCATATTGAATCATTTAAAATATTTTCAGATATTTTGAACCATTAAACTTTTTTAAGTTTTTCCCATAACTAGATTTTAAAGGTTTTGAGGATATCAGTCATGTCTCCATCACATTTTATTTCTTTCACAAGAGCTATAGTTTGTCATTTAATGACTGGTAAAATTTTAAAAACCTTTTATTAACCCCTGTTAGTGTGATTCATAGTGGGGTACCCTAGTTTAATTCTTTTTTTCCAGGATAAAACCTGCAATTTTGCAGTGAAACTGCTCAGAGCAAGGAAACCCCTAGGATATGGGGACCTGCTGGATCTCTTTCAGGTGTGTGAAAGTGCATCATTTGATCTCACAGTTATACAATTTGGAAATAAACACAGAGTTTCAGTCTATTAAAGGAGTTGTGCTTCTGAAGGGACTTATGTAGAAACTAAACTTGTTCTTTTTTTCCTTCTCTCCACCCACTCCTCCTCACCCCGCCCCCCCCTCCGCCCCCACCACAGGTTTTGATTAAAAAGCATTGACCTTTTCCTCTTTTTTCCCCTAGATTTTTTTAAAAATGGTTAAAGCAACGTACATGTTGCTTTATATTTTTGCACAGCCTTTTCCTCAGTGTGATCTCTAAACTCTAAACCTATAAGAAGGTTTTTATGTGAAGCCACCCTTAAGATGCATGTAATTAAAATTACTGTTTATAAAGAGAAAGCAGCAATTGCCCAGTTAGAACAGTAGGATTAATTTCTGATTTTTAGGATCATTATGACATTTAGAAGAAGAGAAAAATAATTAGCAACTTTTCAAAAATGATCTTTATCTTCATTGTGATCTAGATCTGGTAGATACGTTTGTTTTTCACATTATGCTTCAAAAAACAGAATAGATCAATAGGTTTTCTTTTTTGATTGTTGTTGATCATCTATTTTGGATAATATAGAAATTTCCTTTGGTCATTATATTCTCACATAAACTGGGAGGAAAAAAAGTAGGAAGGATGGATACCTTTGAGTTACATTAAAATACAGTTAATTATTTTTATTACTACATTAATTTTAACTCAGCTTGATAGAGCTGAATAGCTGTTACTGAATGTATAATTCACCTTATTTTATTCATTCTAAGATAAGACAGTTTTTTCACATGTTAATATTCCCCAAATTAGCATGCATTTTACAGCTGTTGGTTTCTTAGAATCACTGTGGGCCAGATACTTTTGTAGTTGTCTTTTTCAGTGAACTTGTTCATAGTTGTTCATACTATCACATCAGTTGAGTTGCATGCATTGTTGATATCATGTAAGTTTTGTTATTTGAAATGTTACCTTTCTTGTGCAGAAACTTCTGTTAACATCTTATGGTAAGATCAAAAAACACTGGCATCAAAGCATGCAGAATGGGTGTCATTAGCTTAGAAGAGTATCTCAGAGACAGTAGTGAAGTGCTCTCAAGCAGTGAGGCATTGCAAACAATCCAGTTAAAAAATGGACAGAAGTTCTAAATAGACATTTTTTCCAAAGAATACATACAGATGGCCAACAGGTACATGAAAAGATGCTCAACATCATTAATTATTAGTGCTATGCAAATCAAAGGCAAACAAGGGTATCACCTTACACCTGTTAGAAGGAAGGACTGTTACCAAAAAGATAAGAAGTAACAATGGCCTTCTTGACCTAAAGGATGAAATTATGAGGAAAAATTGTAAATTATTAGAAAGTATTGTATCATTGTTTAATTAGCATAGGTAATTGGCCCTGATTTTCTTTCTGGTGATATATTTGTGTCTTAAAATAATTGTCATCAGAGATTCTGTAGAAGTACACTGTGTTTCCTTCTGTGGAGACAAATTCCCTTTCCTTCATTCTTCTGATGACTTTAGGCAGACAGCTTTGAAATGTTTCATTGGTTTCTTTTAGACACTTTTAACTCTTAATTTCCATTTGCATCATATGCTGTTTGCCTTAAAGAGTGGCAGCATAATGCTGTGGAAAGAGTAGTGAACCTGGGATTAGAAGACATATTTTTGGATTCTGGTTTTGCCACCTACTTATTGTGTCATGGGGTTCAGATCATGCCCTATAAACTCTGCATGAGTATTATGATACTCAAATGAGAAACACATGTTACTGTCATAAAAATTTTAAATGCAGCGTATTAATATTGAAAACTTATATTTGTCTGAACAAGATTTAATAATTTGAAACGTTCTGCAGAGTTGGGGTGGCATCAGACTTCAGTGATTTTGGCAGAATTGAATATAGCAGGATATTTACTGCTTCAGAATAGTATTTTTTGAGCTTTATTGTCATCTTTTAATCACTCATAAAAATGTTTTGTGACATTGTTATGGAAATTTTATGTCTCTTGTTTTGAAGCAGAACCTTGATGCAAAAGAAAGCAAGGAAATAACGCAAAGGAGCTGTTTTTTGGAAACACTGTTCATTGCCAGTCATATTTGCCATCTCTTAGCTGTGATTTATGCTGGCATACTGAAGGATTTTACAGAGCATGCTGTAGGGAATAATAGTCTTTATTTGCCATACCATAAAGAAGCTTTGGGAGAAGAAAGAAGGGATTTTAAGTGATAAAATTAATGTTAACACTAGCTTTACACTTTTAAAGGTGACTCTGGGTGACTTTTCCACAATTTCTTTTGAAAAACATGTTAAAAGTCAAGATTTGTGTGACTTTATTACAGGTTTTAACCTATTAAAATAATTGATGTATGCAATACATTTGAAAACAAATACTTAACCTATAAGTTTAATGTTCTTGTGACTTGGAATTTTATGTTATTTATTCAAATTCCCTGAGGATGACAAACGTGAAATGTGTCGTATTCATCTTTGTGTAGCTACCCACTAAGTGTGTGTGTACTGATTTAACTTAATTTGGAAGTTTAAATTATGTATAATTCAGTTTGTGCATTTTCTAATCTTTTACATTTTTGTTGCTATTTGGAAACTTCTGAAATAACTGGCTTGGTAGAAGGAGTTATTTTAAGATTTGGAATTATAGCATGTTCATCCAATTAATTTAAAGCTATACTTCAGTATTAAGAGTAGTAATGTTATTGTTTTTAATGGGTTTACTTCTTGAAGAAGAAATTAGAGCCAGTGAATTAAAGGCATGTAATAAAATTCTAGGGAGTTCTGAATATTCATTCAGAAATGTGGTAGGGTTGATGTCTATACTATTTTTAATTACTTTTCTGTTCTAGAATATGAGTTCTTATTCCTATTTTCCCTTCTACACTATTGAAGAAATAGTCTTACTCAGAGGCAAGAGAGAACTTCTGAGAAGTTGCCCTTAAAGAGTTTATAGAAGACGGAGGAGAACCAAAGGACAGAGTGTCAGGAGAAAGGCATGGGAAAACTGTACTTAAGGAGGGTAGTTTAGGTATAGAGTCTGAAGTATTTTAACTCTTACTGCTTGATTTTTATTTTCATATTTATTTTATATTAAGTGATTTTTATTAAGATTGTCATTACTGGTTGTAATTATGTGAAAAATGTTCTTATTTATGAATTATGTTTAAATTTTTATTTTATATGTGTTCTAAATAAAGCATTGAAGGAAAACAGCTCAGAGGTTGTTCAACCTTTTCTAATGGGTTGTGGAACCAAGGAACCAAAGATCACTCAACTATGTTTGGCTGCCATTCAGAGACTCATGTCCCATGAAGTGGTATCTGAGGTAATGTGAAGATTTTATCTGAACTGTGCACCTACAATCAGATCAGGAGTTTTCTCAAGGAGAGAATAAAACATGCCTGGTATTTAATATAAATCAGTACTTGAAGGACATGGCTTCATTTTCAAAGGTTGCCAGATTGTCTCATTATTAAACACTCAGTATAGATGGGCTAAATTTTGTCAAATCTTTTGGAATCTTAAGAAGTCATGTGTGCTCAGTTGCTTAGTTGTATCTGACTCTTCATGGCCCCATGGACTGTAGCCCACCAGGCTTCTCTGCCCATGGAATTTTCCAGGCAAGAATACTTGAGTGGGTTGCCGCTTTCTACTCTAGGGGATATTCCCAAACCGTCATCTGTTGTGTCTCCTGCATTGGCAGGAGGATTCTTTACCAGTAGTGCCACCGTAGTTCATTAATATAGATAATTTTGAGAACCAAGCGAATTTTCAGTATCAGTGATGAAGAATATCATTCATGAATTACTTTTTTAAAGGTAGGAGAGAAAATCATGACTTTATTTCCTAGATTGTCTGAAGTGTTGCTCATTAAGGGTATTCATATCTAACCTCATGATGGTAAAAACAGGAAAAACATTGTATTACTATGAATCTGCATCCTGCTTGTCTGCTTAACTTTGTACTTCGTAGGGTACTTTTTAATAGAAATGGTAAATTCTTTTGCCTTTGGTATAACATTCTAAACAGTATCAGATTTAATTGAGTTTGTAAATGTGTTGTTAATTTGAGTTGTATTTTTTCTATAACTCGTTTTCCCTCTTGTCAATGAAATAATACAGTAACAGACTCATAATTTGTATATGTTTATATTCATAAGTGTCCAAATGAAATATACCCCTATTATTTTAGAAATGAGCCTTGATTTTGGCAAGGTATTTCAGAACTGCATGTTGCTGTTTGCCTATATTCAAATGGTACATTTTAAATCTTAAAGCACTTTTTTTGAGAAGAAAATTAATTGGTTGCAGTTCTTGAATTAGTTGAGAGATGTGTATTTGGATCTATAGATTTAGAAACATAGGTTTTTGTTAATGTGATCAAGAAATTCTCTCCAGGTAAGATTATATTTGCATACTTTTTCTTGCTTAGGGACCCAACATACCTATATTTTATTTGTTGACAATAATTAAAATACTTGTTTTACAGACTGCAGCTGGAAATATAATTAACATGCTTTGGCAGCTAATGGAAAATAGTCTTGAAGAACTTAAGCTGCTTCAAACAGTTCTTGTTCTTTTAACAACCAATACAGTAGTTCATGATGAGGCACTCTCTAAGGTAGGAACCTGTTTGTCCAAGTTCATTAAGGGCTTTGGGACAGTATTTGGATAAGCTGACCGAAAGAGGAAAGCCTAGTGCTGTTTGAACTAAAAGCAACTTTCCTGTAGCTATTGTGATAATGCACATTGCATGTTAAAAGCCTTCAGTGCCTTATTTTCCACAGATTAGAGATGATATCAGGTTAGGGTGATTAAACAGACTCCCTTGGATATAGCTGATAGCCTTGGTTATGAATACAATACGGAAAAAGAAAAGTAGCAGAAGAAAAGGAATAGAGAAAGAAGAAAAGAAAACAGTATTTGTTTCCAGGTATCAATGTTGTCCACAATTATCTTGAGTGTTCCTGACAGCTCTCTCTTTCCCCCTTTCAAAATAATTTCACATGTAAAATGTATGTAAGCCAGATAACTTAAGTCTGCCCCTGAAGCAGCTGGAGAAGTGTCATTTTGGCATTAATACTAGATAAGGCTGCATGTATGAAAGCTCTTTCTCATTCCTACTCTCTTTGAAACATATAACAACTGTTATATTATGTTTCATCTTTAAATTTTTTTTTAAATTGTGAAATATTTCCAAAGAACAGAAAGTACAGAGAGTAATGTAAAAATAGCCTCAATTAATAGTTTATTTTTTAGGGTAAAAGGTGCATTTCACATTACCTTTGCTAGTCTTATGTGTCTTTATATTCACTGAGAGTTTGAATTGTTTAAAAATACTGAAGTTTTTGTAGCTTTATTGTATAAAAGAGTGGGACTTTTATACTTTTAGCGAAGGTGATTGAAACAGCAAAACATAAATTATTTGCGGTTATATCAGATAAAGATAATAACCATATTCATCAACTTATTTCATGCTAAATGAATCTTGTTTTTTTAGGCAATTGTTCTTTGTTTTCGATTACACTTCACAAAAGATAATATTACAAATAATACAGCTGCTGCTACAGTGCGACAAGTTGTTACTGTTGTTTTTGAGAGGATGGTTGCTGAAGATGAAAGACACAGAGGTAAAGTGATGAAAGTTGTTTCCTTTTGCCTGTGGGTGACTCTCATGTCCATGATTATTCATTTAATGATTGTCTGCCATTCCCCTATGAACTTAGGCTACCTAATAATTAGAATACTTTAGAAAGTATATTAACGTCTTTATTACTGATAATGGCAAACCAAAAGGTAAATCTCTCACAATTTTGTCACCCTAAGAAGTGGACCCTGTTTTCTGTATTTATTTCTAATATATTCAAAGTTTTATGTTGAAGATGGTAATAGCACATTTTATACAAGGTGTTGCATCGTAAGTATTTTTAGCCAAACAGTACATATGATTATTTTGTGTTACATTTTAATTTTTGTAATTGAAATTTTAATTGGTTGCATTATATTTTGTGGCTATTCTATAATTTAATGAACTACTTATGTTCTGTAGTTCAGTATTGTTCTGAGTGTCTTCCCTACATATATATTTCCATTTGAATTATTTTTTAAAGTAAATTTTCAAAAGTGAGTTTCCCTCATGTGAATTTTTGTCTTTGCCTATTAATATGTATTAATCAAGAATATTTATTAGTGTAAAGCCTACTCTTCATATTTTCATCAAATCCTTTTATTTGTAATTTTTAACATTTTCATAATTTGAAACATTTCCTAAAAACTTAGAAACATATCGTGTCACAGAGCTTATACTGTTTCTGTTATAATTTTTATAATTTGATAAATTTTAAGTTTTTTTATTTGTTATCCTTATTAGATGAAAAGTAAAACTTTTCCACGTGATAAGTTGAAAAAATCATGAGGTGCTATCATCAAGAACAGCCTCTCTGTTTTATGGAGTCAAGAAATGGAAGATTAAACTTTTTTTTAAGTTTTTTTCACCCCTAAACTCTTGATATTATACAATCTTTCATATCATTTGGTGTTATTTTGGTAATATTGGTATAAAAAAAATAGCAATACTAGTAAATAATAATAGTTCTGCCTACTCTAATAATTATTTCACTTTATCTGAATTTAACCATTGGTCAAATTTTTCACATTCTGTTTCAGGCATTTTTCATCTATTTGTTTATTAAGATATTCCCACTAACTTTTGTCTCACTTTTCCAAGGGGAAATGCAGGTGGAATTCTAACAGTTTGAAATATAAAGGAATTAAACGTAGAGGATAAAACAGAGCAGTTCTCCAGTTTGAATGTCTTATATACCATAATCTCAATATAATTTCTGAATTGATAGTTTGGCTGTATGTCTAATATCACACTTAATACTTTCTAATAAGGTAGAAAATATTTAGAACCTCTTCCTTTTCAAGTAGTCATTAGTCAAGATTTATTCGAAACAGTTTGCCATGACTTACAGGAAATAGTATCTTGTTAATATGCAAAGAAATTGAGAAGCCCCATTCTAGGTGACTCTTGGCTAGTCAATACCTGTCACTGACATAGTACTTAATGGCAGGTCAAGCAGTTAATTCTCTTGAAGATGGTGAGATTATAGAGAAATTAACTGTGGTAAATATTTATATGTTTGATATTTAAAGATACATTCAAATATGACATGGGTTTCAAATCCATGAAATAAAATGACTAGAGAAAGGGGTACTAGGAAAATCATATGTATTGACAAAGATAATAAGCTTATTAAAATGAACATGAGATAGTGAAGAGTATTTTTTTTATGATATGATGTATAAAAATGTAATTCCCAATTTTTCTTTCCATTTTGGAGGCATGGTTGTGAACTTAAAGTTTATAATTCTGTAAATACATACTTATTTTCAATATACCTTTTAGGCAGTATATATGATTTGTTAAAAGCACCAAGAACTCCTAAAACCCTTCTTATTTTGATTGCAGATATTACAGACCAACCAGTACTAGTCCAAGGAAATAGTAACAGAAGATCTGTCAGTACCCTCAAACCTTGTGCTAAAGATGCATATATGCTTTTCCAGGTATTTCCATTGATAAGAATAATTTTTATAATATAGTTTTGTGTGAATTTTTGATTTTGGAATTTTGTATCTGATTTAATTTTTAAGTGTTTTTTTTTTTCATTGTCATTTTAAAGTGTCAAAAAGTAGTATAGATTTAAAAAGAAAAAAGTAGTACAAGTTTCCTCCACTATCTGATAGTAGCACATTTCTGTGAAACTTCAAAATGCCTTAAGTGAAAAAGCAATTACCTTAGGACACAATTACCTAACGAATGCACAAAATAAATCAAGATAAGCACAGACACACACACAGCTCAGAGCTTTGGCAGCTTGATGCTGAGATGCTGAGTATAGTTTCTGGAGAAAGAACTTGAAGGTACCACTCTTGCTACTGAGGGGGTGGGGTGTGCAGCCTCTGTTATGGGCTGCTTGCAAAACAAATGCGGAACATGGTTTTCATTTTTGTCTTTTTTTTCTTTTTTTAAAGAAAATTGAAAATCTTCAGATTTTCTTCTGCTTAAAGAAAGTCTGATTTCTTCTGGTTAAAGAAAATAGATGTTAATCTAGGTCTTTTGTAAAAACTAAGTGGTGAAGAACTTTTGGAAAGCATGTGTTATCTGTCTAAAACATTAAACAGCATCTATACCTAATTAGCCGGAGAAGGCGATGGCACCCCACTCCAGTACTCTTGCCTGGAAAATCCCATGGACAGAGGAGCCTGGTAGGCTGCAATCCATGGGGTCGCTAAGAGTCGGACACGACTGAGCGACTTCACTTTCACTTTTCACTTTCATGCATTGGAGAAGGAAATGGCAACCCACTCCAGTGTTCTTGCCTGGAGAATCCCAGGGACAGAGGAGCCTGGTGGGCTTCTGTCTATGGGGACGCACAGAGTCGGACACGACTGATGCGATTTAGCAGCAGCAGCAGCATACCTAATTAGCATGATAAAATGTTATGTTTCACTTTAAGGAAATAAAATGAGTGAAATCCTGAACTAGTTATATTAGGAATGACTAGTCATATAAAATACTTCCTTTAATAGGAAAATTAAAATATTTACTTAAATTCTGCTCTATTTTTACATTACTTGTCATGAATAAAATGAGATTAACCTGCGCTAAAAATTTTATTAATTTTGATTAGAGAGTCTTTAAAGCAATGTTAGAATAACATTTTGTCTCTGTATATTAAGGTTACTTACATAATCAACTATACAATTAATTAAAATTTGAATTACCAATACTTAATTTCTAAGGAATAAAACCTGGTAAGAGATATTTGAAATAATTTTTTATGAGCTATGAATTTTGAAAAGGACATTGCATTATTTTTTGCATTATATTTTATATAAAATATAAAATAAATAATATAAAATAAATATTTTATTTATTTTTTATTTATCGTTTGATTTATTTTCCAGGACCTTTGTCAGTTGGTTAATGCTGATGCCCCTTACTGGCTAGTAGGTATGACAGAAATGACCCGAACATTTGGCCTTGAATTACTTGAATCAGTCCTGAATGATTTTCCACAAGTCTTTTTACAGGTAAGCCATTTGTGGTATCTTGCAACAAAATTAATCTTTCATTTTTTTCAGAGATAGTTTTAAAGAAAGCAAGATGTATTTTTCCCCCACATTAAAAGATGCAAAAAATTATAGCTTCAGACCTTAGACATAATAATCTACTGTTATTTTAACTTTTGTTGTGCCCAAGCATTTTGAAATTTTAATGTTAGAAGGAAACCCTAGAGTCTTGTCTGGTCAAGCATTTCCTAATCTAAGGGTGTATGAAGGAGCTCTTTTTATAATGTTTATAATTATATATTATATATAGAGGCCTGGCGTGCTGCTATTCATGGGGTTGCAAGGAGTTGGACACAACTGAGCAACTGATCTGATCTGATACATATTATAATGTTTGTGATGTGAACTTTTTTTATAATATTTAAAAGCCTTAAAAATTGTTGCTAATTTTTGTATGCAGCTGTGTGCTTTTACGTAATTTAAATGGAAAAAAAGTCATCAATGCTTATTTAATAAATTTAATGTGCTGTGCAGAATATTTCAAAACAGTTGATAGGGAAAAAAGTGAGAAAGAATTCAAACTTCTCATTTTACTTGTAAGAAGCTAAAGTCTAAAAGTAATTCAGTGATTTACATGGGTTTTTTAGTTATTTGCAGATCTTGAACTAAAATTGAGAACTTTTAACTGTACTCTAGCTCCTTTCCCTAATATGTGGCCCCTCCCTAGGTCAGCTATTTGATCTTTGCTCTTACCTAACAACACAAGTGAATCAAGTGCCACAAAAGTAGAAGACCCTTTAGCCCAGGAGTCGGTATTGAAATCTTTACTACATGGCTTATAGTTTTTGTCCATATTAGATAAGTCTTCAGTGCTTTCAGTGGTATTGAACAATATTAACTGAGGATTCCCTTTCTTGTATTAGCATAGGAGAAGTTAAGGTATAACTTGATTCATAATCTTGTATAAACTGATAGTTGTAACAGCTACCACTTTTGACTGCCTACTCCGTGCTAAACTTTGCCAAATTCCTTACATATCATACTCTCTTTAATCTTCACAAATACCTGAAGTACCAATTATTCCTATTTTACCCAGGAGGAAGCTAAGACTTTGAGAGTTAAATAATTTGTCTAAGGGTTCATCATTTGTGAGTGTCCTCATCCTTTAGCCTCACTGTCATTTTTGTTCCTAAATGACCCAAGTGGACTCCTGCTTCAAGGCCTTTGTACTTACTGCTGCCGGGGCCTGGAATACTTTTCTCCCATAGATTGTTCTCTTATACTTTTGAGGACTTTACTCAATGGTCAACATATCAGACAAACCTTCCCCACCACTCTGTAAAATGGCAGCTTCTTTTCCTGGCAGCACTCTTGTCTTTCTGACTCCTTGTCATTTTTCTTATTACTTCCTGACATATGTGTTTGTACATGAGTTGATCTATTTTTTCCCCTCATAAAAAAGTAAGTTCTATGAGGCAGGGACTTAGTTCAGTGTTGTACAAGTACCTATAATAGTGCCTGGCATATGGCAGGTATTTGATATATATTTGAATAAATGAGTGAATGAACTGGTAAATGAATTTGAATTAGAAATTTCTGTAGTTTGTATTACATTTTCTAATTTTGTAGGGAAAGGTTTGAAAAAATAGTTTCAGATTTATTGTGCCCAAAATAAATCTATTCTACTTTATTCTTCTTGCTATAATCCTGAGGAGAAAAAAGAATTACCTTGTGTAAGATCCTAAAATTTACTCCTACAGATCCCTTAAAAAACTAGGAATAAAACGACCATGTGACCTAACAATCCCATTACTGAGCATATGCCCTGAGAAAACCATAATTGAAAAAAACACATGTACCCCCATGTTCACTGCAACACTATTTACAATAGCTAAGACATGAAAGAAACCTAGATGGAATCTGGGAAGATGGTACTGATGAACCTATTTGCAGGGCAGCAGTGGAAACGCAGAGATAGAGAAAAGACTTGGTGGACAAAGTGGGGGAAAGAGAGGGTGGAACGAATTGAAAGAGTAGCGTGGAAACATATGCAATACCATATGTAAAATAGATACCCAGTGGGAATTTGTATGAAGCAAGAAGCTCAAATCCAGTGCTCTCTGACAACCTAGAGGAGTGGGATGAGGTGGGAAAGGTGGGAGGGAGGTTCAAGAGGGGGAGGGCATATGTATACCTATGGCTGACTCATGTTGATATATGGCAGAAACCAACACAATATTGTAAAGTAATTATCTTCCAATTAAAAATAAATTTAAAAATTGCTCCTACGAAATTTTCTTCAAGAGATAAATATTTGTTTTCATTCACTCATTATTCACTCATCCAATCAGAATTTACCAATACCTTACAATCTGCTGGTGAATGTGTTCAGTGCAAAGGGTTCAGTATTTAAGATAGATAAAATTCTTGGCCTTATCGTGCTTATCAGTCTAATTAGAAGCAAAACATTACTGAATGATAAACTGTGATGAGTGCAATGAGGGAAAAGTATAAAAAGTGCTATAAAAGTGAGTAACATAGGTACCAAACCTAGTGGAGAGTTGGTGATGAATGAAGGCTGTGAAGCTTTTACCTGAAATATGAAGAGTATTTAGTTGAGAGAAATAGGTAGTATTGGAAAAGAATGTTCTAGAGCAGTGACTCTAAGAAAGGATCGGCTTTCTCTTTTAGAAAATAAGTTCTGCAAGAGCAGGGACAAAATTGAGCTTAACTCTGAATTTCACAGTGACCACAGGACTGGAAAAGGTCAGTTTTCATTCCAGTACCAAACAAGGGCAGTGCCAAAGAATGTTCAAAGTACCACACAGTTGTCCTCATTTCACATGCCAGCAAGGTCATGCTCAAAATCCTCCAAGCTAGGCTTCAACAGTACATGAACTGAGAACTTCCAGATGTACAAGCTGGATTTAGAAAAGGCACAGGAATCAGAGATCCAGTTGCCAACATCTGTTGGGTCATAGAAAAAGCAAGAGAATTCCAGAACAATATCTACTTCTGCTTCATTGTCAATGTGGAAGCCTTTGACTGAGTGGGTCACAACAAACTGTGGAAAATCCCATGGTTTTTCCAGTAGTCATATATGAATGTGAAAGCTGGACTGTAAAGAAGGTTGAGCACTGAAGAATTGTTGTTTTTGAACTGTGGTGTTGGAGAAGACTCTTGAGAGTCCCTTGGACTGCAAGGAGATCCAACCAGTCAATCCTAAAGGAAATCAACTCCGAATATTCATTGAAAGGACTGATGCTGAAGCTTCAATACTTTGGCCACCTGATGTGAAGAGCCGACTCTTTGGAAAAGACTCTGATGCTGGGAAGGATAGAAGGCAGTAGAAGGGGACGACAGAAGATGAGATGACTGTGGCATCATCGACTCAATGGACATGAGTTTGAGCAAGTCCGGGAGATGGTAATGGACAGGGAAGCCTGGTGTGTGTCCATGGGGTCACAAAAGTTGGACATGACTGAGCAACTGAGCAAGAATATCACAATTCCTGACATACATAATACAGTTGGCAAGTAAATGCTGAATAAAGCACTGAAATGTGAGGAAATAGGCAGTCTTTTACCTTCTTCAAAATGAACTTAGTGAATTATAGATATATTTTATTAATCAAAGATGACTTCCAACTTTATGGCTTGAGCCATAGGGAATATTCTATGAGGAGAACATTTGCTAGAAAGGGTAGTATGTTCAGTTTTGAACTTACTCCTTTGGAAATACCCAAGTGTACACAGAATAGTAGTTTGATTTATATATCTTGAGCTTGAAAGTAAGGTTTTGGGCTGAAGTTACAAATTTAAACTTCACTGGCACATATGTGAGTGAGTGAGGTCACCTGTTGTGATGACGTGGTAGCAAGGACCTGATATTCTGGAGCTCTGAGGGACCTCGTTGTTAAACGGTGGGCACGAGAGGATGAGCACACAGGAGAGACTCAGCACGGAGGCCAGAAATGTGGGAATGCATTTGAGCATTGCTTTTAGGAATCAGTTATGTCAGGGGCTTCAGTGAAATTTGGTGAGACTGCTAGGGCAGTATTTGCTTTGGCCACAGATAAATACATCATGATGTATATAACAAGAATAGTTTAAAGGGAGATGGAATATAGATTGGTGGGGGTTGTTTAGGAAACATAGCTGTAGTTAGTTGAATGTGAGGGGAAAAAGTTAATATAAATTTTAGGAATTGTCTGAAATATTTATGAGTTAACTAGTACGTAGAACTGGACATGGAACAACAGACTGGTTCCAAAGAGGAAAAGGAGTACATCAAGGCTGTATATTGTCACTCTGCTTATTTAACTTCTATGCAGAGTACATCATGAGAAACGCTGGGCTGGAAGAAGCACAAGCTGGAATCAAGATTGCCAGGAGAAATATCAATCACCTCAGATATGCAGATGACACCACCTTTATGGCAGAAAGTGAAGAACTAAAGAGCCTCTTGAGATGAAAGTGAAAGAGGAGAGTGAAAAAGTTGGCTTAAAGGTCAACATTCAGAAAACTAAGAACATGGCATCTGGTCCCATCACTTCATGGGAAATAGATGGGAAACAGTGGAAACAGTTTCAGACTTTATTTTTTGGGGCTCCAAAATCACTGCAGATGGTGATCGCAGCCATGAAATTAAAAGACACTCCTTGGAAGGAAAGTTATGACCAACCTAGATAGCATATTCAAAAGCAGAGACATTACTTTGCCAACAAAGGTCCATCTAGTCAAGGCTATGGTTTTTCCATTGGTCATGTATGGATGTGAGAGTTGGACTACAAAGAAAACTGAGTGCTGAAGAATTGATGCTTTTGAACTGTGGTGTTGGAGAAGACTCTTGAGAGTCCCTTGGACTGCAAGGAGATCCAACCAGTCCATTCTAAAGGAGATCAGCCCTGGGTGTTCTTTGGAAGGAATGATGCTAAGGCTGAAACTCCAATACTTTGGCCACCTCATGCGAAGAGTTGACTCATTGGAAAAGACTCTGATGCTGGGAGGGATTGGGGGCAGGAAGAGAAGGGGACGACAGAGGATGAGATGGCTGGATGGCATCACCGACTCGATGGACATGAGTTTGAGTGAACTCTGGTAGTTGGTAATCGACAGGGAGGCCTGGTATGCTACTATTCATGGGGTCGCAAAGAGTCGGACATGACTGAGCGACTGAACTGAAGACTATTTAGCAAAGTATGAAAACGGACTTAACTAGCTTTTCATTTTGTCAGTCAATGAAACTACTATAGATGTGAATGTAGAATTTCAAATCACATAACTTAAGAAAAAATTTATTTTTAAAATTTATTTTTGTGGGGGCTATACTGGGTCTTCGTTGCTGTGTGTGGGCCTTCTCCAACTGCAGTGAGCGTGGGCTACTCTAGTGGCAATGCACAAGCTTCTCACTGCAGTCATTCTCTTGTTGTGCTGCACAGGCTTTAGGGCATGCAGCCTCAGTAGTTGTGGCACACAGGCTTTGTTGTTCCATGGCATGTGGGATCTTCCTGGACCAGGGACTGAACTCGTATTTCCTGCATAGTGGGCGGATTCCTTGCCACTGAGCCACCAGGAACACCCTCCATAAGATCCCATTTTTAGGGGGGAAGAATTAAAAGTACATTAAAATGAATTTAAAATCTAGAAAGATATATATTTGGAGTCAACAGTGACTCACTAACTTATCTCTGGGAGATACTAAGCAAAACTTTTATCTTTTTACTTCTCTGTGTTTTCTTTCCTTTTTTCTGCTTAGTGAACCTGTATTTTTTCTTGAATTAATCTGATTTTTTAAAAGATACATTTTACAAATTAAAAAAAACTACTCTGTGCCTTATCTTTCCTTTTCTGTAAGATTAAAGGATTGGATTGGTTGATTTTTATTTTTGTATCTTTGTTCTCGGCCTCAGTGAAACTGGGTTGCTTAAAACAACAGAATAATTTTTATATTTGAGGTTAAACATTGACTGTAGACTGGACCTTTTTTTGTCAGTATAACAAGACTATTTTTGGCTAATATATTGAGCAAATTAACAAGTTAAGGGAGGTTTTCTGCGTAATATGCCATAATTATAAATAATATTTAAGAATTCTCTGTAAGATTCTCAGACTTTAAAATAATTATGCTTGTTTGTCATTGTGTTTGTTATCAACTCATTGTGTTCTGTTCAAGTGATCTAACTAGAACAAAATATTAATTAATAAATCTGCTTGTGAATAGAATTATCTTCACAAAATAAAGTCTGAATTATGTAATTTATTTACTTTATTATTCAAATTTTCTCCTCTCTGCTTCCTGTTTAAATGCTTTATCTGTTTGAATTTGTAAAATCTATTTTCTTTTGTTTTTCATGTTTTTAATTGCTGGAATTTCTAATGTCCTACTAAAATTAAAATTCCTAGTAATAAACATCATTTTAATTCCACAATTATTAAATGTTCTTTTTTTAAATTTCAATTCTTTTTAAAACTTCTTGAAATATTATCATTTGATCTTATATTCTCAAAGAGGAATCCTAATTTCAGAATTGTGTGTAAACTTTAAAATGAGCTATATAAACTTATAATTTTATTCACACTGATTATTGAAGCTTGTTATTAACTGTGAGACTTTTATAAGCATTAAGTACAAAGTAAATCAATTCTTTTTTTTCTTTCTTTTTTTTTAATCTTTGCAAATAGCATCAGGAATTTAGTTTCCTCCTCAAAGAAAGAGTATGTCCTCTTGTGATAAAGCTCTTTTCTCCAAATATAAAATTCAGACAAGGTTCCAGCACTTCATCTTCTCCAGCACCAGTTGAAAAACCATATTTTCCTATCTGCATGCGTTTGCTGAGAGTAGTATCTGTTCTGATTAAGCAGTTTTACAGTCTTTTGGTAAGTGTTAATTTTCATGTGTTTATATAATTGCATGAAGCCTTTTCTGCAAAGATGATCTTATTATAGTGTATTTAGCTACTTCAGTTAAGCAAACTTTTTTTTTTTTTTGAGTACTTATAGGTAATCTCCAAGGTATTTGAAAGTTCATTCTTTCTTGAGTCTCTCTTATGTTTATGTGGTATTTTATACTCCATAACCCTATTGCATTTTATACCTCATTATTTTCTTAGTTCTTGTTTTTTCTTCTCTCCAAGGCTGCCACTGCCAATTTTTTTTTAATACCACCAGACATATGACCTGTTATAAAGTTTGGTGAATTGTAGCATTAGAAATTAATTTTTATCTTCAGTCCAATATTATATCTATTTTACATACATTTTTGGATGCAAGATATATTGTGATATTCTTGATCATAATTCCGTGTAATGATTGACTCTTAAATATTGAAATAATATTTTTCAGAGAAAATGGTATATTGTATATTTCTTAAAAATTTTATATTAAGTCAAATTCAGCAGTTTATAATTCTTATAAATTTATATCCTTAATTTTAATTAACAAAAGTAATTGGTTATTGATCATCTACTGTGAAAAGTCAGTATGCTAAATGTTAGCGATAACCAAAGTCATAAACTATTAGATAGTATAAGTAGTTTATACTAAATTCTATGGAAACTTTAAGAAAATTTGTTTTCTATATTGTACACTTATCATGGATTTTCTTTTCATTGTCCAAATCCATTTATGTAAAATGCATTTTGAAATAATCTTTATAAGCACTGTAGTTATAATAATTTTTGGCCACATGAGATCTATCTGTAAGGTATTTAATATATTGCTTGGAAATGCTGTAGGAAATTAAGTCATCTCAGAATGTGTTGCTATTTAGGGAACTATAAACTATCGGGGTTTGGTGCCAAGGGTTTAAGAGTCTTTTGCTGTACTCATCATTGTTGGCTTGGACTATTTTGTTCTAACTTTAAAAAATTAAAATCATTGTTCCCCACAAATGTAAGTATTGTGGGGAAAATTGATATAATTTCCAATAATTATACTTAATTGATAAACCAAGACTTTGTTGTCTAATTATATACAGTTAAAATGGAGGGAGATTCTCTGAGTCTTTATACTGATTGGTGGTGGTGGTTTAGTCACTAAGTTGTGTCTGACTCTTGCGACCCCACGGACTATAGCCCGTTGGGCTCCTCTGTCCATGGGATTCTCCAGGCAAGAATACTGGTGTGGGTTGCCATTTCCTTCTCCATGGGATCTTCCCAACCCAGGAATCGAACTCTGGTCTCCTGCATTGCAGGCAGATTCTTTCCCTACTGAGCTAGGAGGGAGCCTTACTTTAAGAAGTTTGGAAAGGTCCGTCAGCATTTGCTGAAAGTTAAAGAAAGATAGTTTCTCTAAAGATGGAAAGCTTATATCTGTTAGTTGTTGTATTTTCTATATTGTATTTATTTACAGTTTGTCTCAGTCCACAAATAAAACTTAAAAAAAATGTAAATCAGAGTGACAAGTGATAGAATAGGAAGCTCTAGGCACTCTCCCTTACAGAGACACCAACTTTAAAATACACAGAACAGATTGCCTTTGTGTGAACTTCAGAAACTAGCTTAGAAATTATAGCGCCCCAGTCAGGTTTAGGGCCAAAATAAGTTCATTAGAGTGGGTAAGAAAGCCCACTGCACTTAACTGCCACACCCCATCCCACCCTGGCATAGCATGGTATGATCAAGAGAAAATTCCTAACTTATGGATTTTCCTTCATGAAAAAAAGGGTGAAATGTGCAACCAATATCCTGACTTTTGGGGTACTGCTCAAGGAACTGATTTTTGTCTTACCTGACTCTTAGACACTGACAAGAAAGGCCACAACATATTTGGCTGCCAGGGATCTGCTGAGAACAAAGTCAAACCCTGTGGCTTGCAGTACCAGGGAGATTATAGTATAACACAGACACCAGTTCAGTTCAGTTCAGTCACTGAGTCGTGTCTGACTCTTTGCAATCCCACGGACTGCAGCACATGAGGCTTCCCTGTCCATCACCAACTTCCGGAGCTTGCTCAAACTCATGTCCATCGAGTTGGTGATGCCATCCAACCATCTCATCGTCTGTCGTCCCCCTTCTCCTGCCTTCAGTCTTGCCCAATATCAGGGTCTTTTTCCAGTGAATCACTTCTTCTCATCATGTGGCCAAAGTATTGGAGATTACACGCAAACCCAGAGAATACACTTTGACAAAAAGCTAGAGGGGACCCCAAAATCTCTAGCTGGGCTGATTGATAAAGATCTTTTCCTGTACAGAAACAATACATAAAGAGTTGGCTATTTTTTCAAATGCCCAAATTTGAACAGAAAATAAGAATATATACAAATAAATGGGAAAACATGGCCCAAAGGAGGAAGATAAATGTATAGAAATTGTCCTTCAAGAAATGGCGATCAGAACTTCCCTGGTGGTCCAGTGGTTAAGAATCTGACTGCCAGTGCAGGGGACCATGGTTTGATCCCTGATCTGGGAAGATTCCACATGCTGGGGTCAACTAAATCGGTGCACTGCAACTTTTAAAGCCTACATGCCCTAGAGCCAGTTTTCCACAACAAGAGAAACTGCCTCAATGAGAAGCCTGTACACCACAACTAGAGAGTAGCCCCTGCTCACTGCAACAAGAGAAAGCCTGCTTACTGCAGCAAAAACCAGCACAGCCAAAGTAAATAAGAAATGGAGATCAGTGAGTTGCCCAACAGAGAATTCAAAATAACTATCATGAAGATGCTTTAATAGCTGAAAGAGAACATGGAAAACTAGTCAGAAAAATGGTATATGAACAAAATGTCAGCAAAGAGAGAAACTAAAAAAGAACCAGATTCTGAATTTGAAAAATACAGTAACTCAATGGGAAAAAACTCACTAGAGAAGATAGCAGACTGGATCAAGTAGAGAAAGAATGAGCAAAGCTGAAGACAGGTTTTTTGAAATTATCAAGTCAGAGGAGCCAAAGAAAAATGAGCAGACCCTATGGGACACCATCAAGTAGACCAATATATGCACATGTAAGAAAAATACACCGTGTTTTACTTTCACACTCAAAATACCTCTATAACCAAATGTGTGAATATTTTCCCACACTGACCATTCTATGACAGCCAAGTGTCCTACATTTCAGTTGGATTCTGACATCTACGAGAGTTAGCAAAGGCCTCACGGGTGGTGACTGTGGTAAAGAACCTGCCTGTCAGTGAGGGAGATGTAAGAGACATGAGTTCGATCCTTGGGTCTGGAAGATCCCCTGGAGGAGGAAATGGCAACCCACTCCAGTATTCTTACCTGAAGAATCTCATGGACAGAGGAGCCTGGGAGGCCACAGTCCGTAGGGTCACAAAGTCAGACACGACTGAAGCAACTTAGCATGTACCATGCATTAAGGTATCAGTCCCATGAGGCTGTCCCCTGTGTTAGATGCCATTCCCAAGTAGTGGATCTCCAGGTTACCAACTAGTTCTGTGTAACTTGGCTACAAATTGGAGGTTCCCATGACCCCCTTTTGGGGTTTGATAAGTTGATAAAGTGACTCACAGAACCCAGGGAAACATTTTACTACTGCTGATGTATTACAAAGGACATTTTAAAATGCCAGTGAACAGGCAGGTGAAAACATACATACGGTGATGTCTCCATATTTGGGGGATTTTTATGGAGGCTTTATCATGTAGGCATGGTTGATTATTAACTCAATTTCCATCCATCTCCCCACTCCAGAGAATGGCGAGTGGGGATGAAAGTACCAAGCTTTCTAATCATGGCTTAGTCTCTCTGGTAACCAAACTCTATCCCAGAGTTCACTGAGAGTTGCCTCATTAGAACAAAAGATAATCCTGTCACCCAGGAAATTCCGAGGGATTTAGAAGTTCTGTGTCAGGAACTTGGATCAGAGATCAGTTGTTAGAACAAAAAATGGTCCTAGCCACCCATATTTACAAGGGTTTTAGGAGCCCTCCTAAAATCAGGGGTGGAGACCAACATATATGTTTAATGCATCATGGGAGTTTTAGATGAGAGAAAGGGGCAAAGAGCCTATTTGAACTAATGGCGGAAACTGCAAATTTGAAAAAGGAACATACAAATTCATGAAGCTCAAAAAATTCCCACTGGGAGGATTAATTCAAGAAACAAACTGAGACACATTATAATCAAGCTGTCAGAAGTCACAGACAAAACATTTAAAGCAGAAAGCGAAAAGTGACTGTTCATGTGCAAGGAAGCTTTCATAAGATATTTCGGCAGACTTCTCAGCAGAAACCTTGCCAGCCAGAAGAGGATGGGATGATATATTCACAGTACTGAAAGAAAAACTGTCAGTCAAGAATACTGTATCCAGAAAAACTTTCCTTCAAAATTGAAGGAGAAATGAAGTCTTTCCCTGATGAACAAATGTACAGAGTTTATTATCTGTGACTGTACCAAATATATGTCACTTCACTATTGATTCCCTAAATATTATCAGAGTTGTCTTAGGAGGCCTTCTCTCTCTTCCCTCTCTAAAATGCAGGTTTTAACTAAGATAAGGCTTTAGGAAGAGAAGACATTTTCCCCTTTCCTTTTCATATCCACTAGTCAGTAATGAAGAACCCACTCTCTTTCCTGTTCTCCACAATAAGGCAGCATTCTTACATCTTCACCATGACAAATGCTGAATTCACATTTTATTTCTGTTTCCAAGTCAGGAATTACCAGCTTAATTATATTTTGTTTTTATGAAACTTGATGCTGAATTTTATCCCTTCAAAATTTATATTTTGAAGCCCCATTGTGATCATATTTGGAGATGTGACCTTTGGGAGATAATTAGGTTTAGATGAGGTCATGAAGGTAGGATTCCCATGATAGAATTAGTGAGCTTATACAAAGTGTTACTGGAGAGCATTCTCTCTCTACTATGTGAAGACACAGTAGTAAGGCAGCCATCTGCAAGCGAGGAAGAGAGCTCTCATCAAAACTTGACCATGCTGACACCCTGATCTCAGACTTCTAGCTTCTAGAACCGTGAGAAATAAATTTCTGTTGTCTAAACCACCCAGGTATTTTGTTACGGCAGCTTGAGCAGACTAAGATACTTGGTTTCTGTCCACCAGTTCTGTTATCTAGCAGTTCATCCAGTGACTTTTTCAGAGCTACAGAAATCTTATTTTTAGTAATTTCCGTTTTGGATGAAATTTATGTTATTGAATGAATAATATTCTGGGTATTACAAAGTACTTTACATTTATTCATTTGGAGTTTACTACAACTCTATACAGCAGACATTTGTATTTCTATTTTACAGATGAAAAAACGAGGCTCAGGATATTTATGTAGTTAGCCTGAGATCATACAGTTCGTAAGCTGCAGAGCTAGGATGTTAAGTAATCCTTTTATATCCCCGAAACCCAAGCTCTTAGCCTCACTGCATTTTATACTTCTCTGTTTTCTTAGTTCTCATGTCTTCCTCTTTCCAAGGCCAAGTTTCCTGTACTACTCCTCTACCATTCTCTGTATTTTGACCTTAGTCTCCTTGATTTAGGGAGCAGAATAAGGAGAGAGAACCACACAGCCAGCTACAGTAAAGATCAAATATTGCTGCTTGAATGAAGAGAAAAGCATACTTTGTCTTTCACTCATCAATTGGGAGTGATCACCAACTGATAAAACGTCCCTTCACAACAAGGCAGCTCTTGGACTGTGTTGCAAAGATGAATTCTTCACACAGGACATTAATTCCTCAGTGTTAAAATTTGTTAGGTTGAGAGTTTGCTCAGTGGTGTGCAGCAGTTCAGATGTTATAGTTTCTCCAAGGTCAAAAGTTAGAAGTGTGATAGTTGTGGGGTAAGATATGTGACTTATGTGGAATTCTTCTTTCTTATTTCTCTTGTGTTGTCCTTATTTAAACTTGGAAATGATACATCTCCTAAAAGGCCTACCCTCCAGTAGTAATTTTATACTTTTCAGTTGTAGGACACCTTTATACTAAAAATATTGAGGTGCTTTCATTTATGTGGTTTATTTCTAATATTAGTTAACGTATTAAAAATTGCCTGAGTGATACTAAAACCCATTTCATGTTAACATAAAAATTTATTTTTGAAAAACATACATATATTTTCCAAAGAACAAAAAGGATTGTTTTATATTCTTTTTGTAAATCTCTTTAATGTCTGTCTTAATAGAGATAGCTGAATTCTCCTACATTTTTCTGTTTTCATTATTTTGTAGTATGTTGTTTTGGTCAAAGCATATAAAGAAAATCTGTCCTCAGAATGGTATATAGTTGGAAAAGGCAGAATTTTTTAAATGACATTTTCAGATAATAGTATACATTGTTCTTTGATATTGTACCAAACTGAACCAGTGACACTTTCTGAAAGGTGAAAAATATGAAACTGTATTACATTTTTATACCCTGTTATTTTAAAATTCATTGATTCATCTGGTGCTTCATTCAGTTGTATCCTTTACTGATGAGTCATTTATTATGATTGAGCAGATGTTCCAAATGTTAACACTCTGTACAGTACCCAAAATCACACATGTTAATATCAATGTTAATATCAGCAACCATTTATCAGAAAAGTCTTCCATTATTAAAAAGCTGCCCAGGTCATAGGAGCAGATACAAGTCTTCTAAAATTCTAATTTTTGTTTGAAAGCTTGAATCTTATCATTTACAATAAATACTGTCAGTTGTTTCCCCAAAAGTGACAAACTTATTTTGTTAAATTTTGAGAAAATGTCTACAGTATACATAAGTCTAAATAGTCATAATTTGCCATATATTCTTTTAGTTAAAATGGTCTCTATAGGAGAAAAAAAGCGACTAGGTCAGTTTGCAGCTGTACTTTCCCTTCAGACAATCACTTTACTTTGATACACAGCAAAAGTACTTCATGTGTACTTGCTGTGACAAATACACAGAAAATTATAAATACATGCATGTGTGGATCAGAGTTAATAAAATCAATAATTGATTTAATTATTAAATAATCAATGGCTTAATAATTATCAATAACAAGTATTTTGTTACTTTATTTTTGTTCATTGTACTTGTGGTCCTTAAGTGAAATATACCCTTTTAATTTTATTAAGTGTATGTAATGGTGAAGAATACAATGACTCTAGTATAGTTCGGTGCTACTGCCTTGAATCTTGCTAAAGCACCCATCATTGTTTTGAATCATCAGTATAGGTGTCAATACATTAAAAATGGCAAGTAATATATTAGTGTTATTATGAGAATAGTGTGATTTACAGATGACCTGAAATGGTCTGAGGGACCCCTGGTCTGAGGGGTCCATGGACCACACTTTGGGAACCACTACACTGAAGAATCAGTGTTCTCCCCCAGTATTCACTAGCTTATATCTTACTCTGTATAATAGCTTAGGAGTGTAAAGATAACTCATCTTCTGTTAATATGTCGAGTGATCAGAAGAAATAAGAATGCTCCAGTCATTCAGGTACAGATATAATGTAGCCAGTGCACCATGTTCTTTCCACATTCTATCATCTGAGTTAGGTGCTCTTCTGCTCTTTTAATATGCTTAGGCTCCATGCCCAGATGTCTTTTTTTAGGAAGGTACCTTTAAGGAATTTACTAAACTTAATTATTAGTGTCTAGCATCTCTCTCTTTTGCCTTTGACTTAGTGCTTTTAAAAAGGAATGTATTAGCTAAATTGACTTGGGTAAATTCATTTTCCACCTCTGTGTGTGTGTGTGTGTGTGTGTATATATATATATATATTTCTCTCACAAAGGATCTTATCACTAACAAATCCACTAGCTATAAGGTTGTTAATACTAAACAGCCCCTGGTAAATAGACTCTTGCATTTAAATATTCTCCAAGACTTTCTTCATTGTCTTCTAAGCATACAGTTATTTTAGATACTTGAGTCCCTAACAGACATGTATGTGATATTTCGATGAGAATTTCCACCAGGATGACTTTGATTCATCTTAAAATCAGTTGTTTCTTGACTATTGTCTGGTACCAAAGGACTATAGGAATTCAGAAACATTCATCACCCTTCATGCTAGTACGATGGTGTTCACGAAATACCTTTGTGCCACAAGAATTGGACGTGGGCCACAGATACCTGTTTCATACAAGTGCAACCTCTTGGGGGAAAGCTTTAACTTAGATTCATAAGGCACCTTCCATTGATACCCTTGAGAGCAATTCATTGTCCCCAGCCACTACCTTTCTGGTCAGAGTTTCACACTTGGCAGGGAGGGAGGAAGTGAGAACAAAGCTCCAGTCCTCAGAAGAAAGTCTCTCCCTTTTGCCCAAATCACAAGATTTTAGTGGCTATAGTATAAAATGGAGTGTTTGATTTATACTGTAGTCACTTTTTTCATAGGAGAGGAAATGAAAGAAAACTCTTCAAGGCAAGTTTTGTAACATTAATAATTCCCTTGATGGGACTTCTCTGGTGATGTAGTGGCTTAAGATTCTGGGTTCCCAATGCGGGAGGCCCAGGTGTGATCCCTGGTCAGGGAACTAGATCCCATGTGCCACAACTAAAGATCCTGCATGCTGCAAGTAAAAAACCCCATGCAGCCAACTATTTTTTAAAAATTTGTTTTGCTTTTATATACTTGATGTTTCTGAGATACTTTATTTTCTGGCTGTATAACCTAAGAGCCTTCAATTCTACCACCACTTTTAAATTCCACTTTTACTCTAAAACAGATAAGATACATTTTGAAGGACTTACTCATGTTAAAATTGTTCAGTAGATATAACTCTTGCCCAGGGAGCCACTAGGATGATTCTTTCTGTTTTAGTTCTTTAATAAAAGGGAGTAGTTTTATTTAGAAAAAAATAATAAGCACTGTGTATATTTGCACGTCACTTTGCCATGTTTAGGGGCATTTCTACTCTTTCATTTTTCTCATTTGAGTTCTCAGCAAGGTGCAGGTTCTTTTATCCTTTATTTGTAAGAAGATTACCTGGCTTGTTATCATCAAAATTGGTGGATAAAGAAGCTGAGCCATGTGACTTAAGATCCTACTGCTTTTCAACCATATCAAGTTTAGGGCAGTCACAAACCTCTGCCTGTGACTTCCCAGTCATAGCAGTCTAAGGATTATACTGTTTTTAGTTATCCCTCCAACATTATCCTCATGATAATGTTCTATTTTTAAAGCATCTACCTAAAAGTCAGAAAATACCAGCTGCTGAGACTTTGGGCTAAAATCCTGAGGGCTACTCTAGTCTCAAAATTCCTTGCCCCACATTATGCTCACTCATTTTGGGGCACCCCCAACTGAAACGTTCAGTAACCTGCTGTCCTTGGTGTAGGAGTACGATTCAGTTTGGCCTAGCAACCACAGTGTCAGGTTAATTCTTACCTCCATGAGGTCCCAGTGTGTCCTCAACAAATATATAACAGAAACAATTCATTAACCTTTGAATAAACTGGTTACTTTTTGTTTGTTCATTCAGTTATCAGACATTTAATGAATAATGTCAGAAATATGCTTTAAATGGCATTACTAATTTACAAACAGCTTGCAGAGGAGTTGGTTTAATACCAAAGGTAAAAACGGGTAGTTAATAAAGCAACACCATGTACCTAGCCTTGTTCTGAGTACTTTATTATATAAACTTACACCTGTCAACTGCCACAAGTTCCTTCTTGTTTTCCTACTGGAAAATATATGCTAAACATTCTTTGGCTTATTGCCTCTTTGTTTCCTAAGCAGCATAAGATCATATGAAGAATGTTTTGGTATACTGAAGGGTGCTTGAGCATACCTGATGCATGCTGTGTTCCAGGAATGAGGACAGGCTGATGGTGCAGTGTGCTTTCTAAAGAATAGGGATAAAAGATTAACGAAGTTAGAAGATCAGTAGGGTGAGTTTTTGAGGATCTATTTAGAGAGACACTGCTTATTTTGACTGTTATCTTTTCCATATATAACTACTTATTTTTCTCCACTGCCCATTAAGGATCATAATTTATTTAAAATTAAAAGGTTGTATTTGGTTTGTCCATAGGACTAAGTTAAGAATAAGAATGTAACTTATTCTTAGATTTAAAGAAATATTATTAAAAATCTTATATTTTTTTAGGTAACTGAATGTGAAATATTTCTGTCACTTCTGGTGAAATTTCTGGATGCAGATAAACCACAGTGGCTACGAGCTGTTGCAGTGGAATCAATACATAGACTTTGTGTGCAGCCTCAGTTGTTGAGGTAAAACCTCAGCAATATTTTGTTAAATGGATAGGTTAATATTTGTGCTACTAGGGAAAGTTTATTTATTTCCAAATAATGATTTCTAAACAAAGAAAATTGTATATAGTATGTATATAGAGGGGTGTAGGTGTGGACAAAAAGTGTGATTAGTGATTTCTGTCAGTTGAATTTACTGAGTTAATACGACCAAGATAATATTTTTAGGACACTGACCTTATTCTGAACCTTTGTCCAGAGTTAGTAAAGTCACTCAAGTATAATGAAGAAGTTTTAAGTATAGCGTTGAGACTGATTGATCACCATTATTTTCTGTTAAAAAATGTAAAAAAATTTAATATATATTTTCTCTAGAAACATTTAAAATTATTTTACAGGTCATTTTGTCAGTCCTATGATATGAAACAGCATTCTACCAAGGTTTTTCGTGATATTGTGAATGCACTGGGATCTTTTATCCAGTCCTTGTTTCTTGTCCCTCCTACCGGAAATCCTGCTGCAACAAATCAAGCTGGTAAAGGCTAAGTCACATTTTGGTTTTTATATCCTGCCATAATTTACAGTATTCACTATTCTGAGCGGATACTGACCGAAATCCTCTGACTAGAGAAATTTGGGTTACCTAAGTATTATATATGTTTACTTTATAGTATTTTATATTTCTTTATATTTTATATATAAGTATAAAGACTTACACTTAAAGAGTAATTTGATCACACCGAGGTAGCTGTGTTTATTTCTTTCTAGAATATATTTTCTTCTCATATACTTTCAGTTCCTCTCATCACATATGAACACAAGTTTAGGTACTAATTTTCATTTTAGAAGAATCTTCATTTGGTGCCTCTCTTTAAAGAGTGTGGTTACTACTAGGGTAGTATCTATCAGTCTTTCTTTTAATGTAACAGGTGAACATAATTTAAGTTTGGAAATCAGTGTATAACTTCTTGTTCCCTTTAACTTCTTTCACTTTCATTTTTAACTTTCTGATTAGTGGCCTTTTTTATTCTTTATTCCTACCTCTACTAAAAGATGATTTAACAAAAAATACGTTACAATGTTTGTCAGTATTTTTACTTATTAGTACCTTTGATATAAAGAAGGAAGTGGTGTTTTGGGTAGACCAGGAGATGCTCTAGTAACCAAAATAGGATTGATAAATTTCATTTATTTGCGCAGTGTCCATTCTTACAGCATAATATTAAAAAAAACTGAACAGGTGTTTGAATATTACAGATTTGTACTTAAGTAAATTGGTATCTTTGATTGCTTTCCCTTGTCTGACAGGTAACAATAATTCAGGTGGCCCTGTCTCAGCACCAGCTAACTCAGGAATGTTGGGGATTGGTGGAGGTGTTACTTTGCTACCAGCATTTGAATATAGAGGAACTTGGATACCTATTCTGACTGTAACAGTACAAGGCAGTGCTAAAGCAACATAGTAAGTAGTAGTAGCATTATTTTGTAAGGAATGGAGTTTATATTTTATACTAAAGTATTTTTCTCTGCATTATACTTAAAATTTTAGACATACTATTTCTAACAAATTTAAGAAGTAATTTTCTTCTGTTATCTTTTGAGAATTTTATCTATGACTGGATTTTGTTTGTTTTCTTTTGTTCTACTTGAGGACAGTTAACAGCATTATAAAACAATGTGGTTTCTTTACTTAAGACCTACTCACTTGTTCCATATGACTTTTCAGTTTAACTATGTGGTTTGATTTCAGGCCTTGTGGACTTAGGTCTTCTGATACTGAGTGACTCTCAGCAAATTAGTTTACCTATTTAAAAATATCAGTGTCCTCAACTATAAAATGGGAGTAGTGATATATCTACCTTTCAGGACTTTATATGTGAAAACAGTTAAGTGTTTAACTGACTACACTTTTTGGGTTTAACACAGAACTTTTAGTGAATTAATTAAAGTGTTTAATGGATTCCACATGTGTTATTTCAAAATTTTTGTCATTAGCCCTTTTTAGTTTAACAACAGTTTTTAAAATATTCAGCTGTGTATTGTTGATTTTTTCTTAAACCTTAATGAACTGAGATAGCAAACTTAGTGCTTACATAGATAAAGCAAGCAATACTATATATGTTTAACATTGCCACAGTTAACTGTGAGGCAGTTAATTAATATATTTTGAGTAACTGATACACATAAGGGCTTCCCAGGTGGCTCAGGTAAAGAATCCACCTGCCAGGCAGGAGATGTGGGTCAGATCCCTGGGTTGGGAAGATTGCCTAGAGGAGTAAATGGCAACCCACTCCAGTATTCTTGCCTGGAAAATCCCACGGACAGAGGAGGTTGTACAGTTCATGGGGTCGAAAAGAGTAAGACACGACTTAGCGATTAAACAGCTGCAGTTGATATGTGTAATTAAAACATTATTCCAGTGACAATAAATCAAGACTCAAAGTATGAAGCAGAATCTCTGAATAGTTTAAATCGTGAATTTATCACAATGATACTTTACTGTGCAGCTTTTTATTTTGCCTGAAATTGTAAAAGTAAAGAATCATGGAAGACTGAAATATTGTTACTCTTAGTCATTTAAAAGACATTAAAATTACTAATGTCTCATGTACGCTTTGCCTTGCTGTAAAGACTAATAATTTGAGTATACTGGAGTAAAAGTGAAAGCAAAAAAGTAAAAGTAAAAAGAAAAAGAAAGTAAAAAAGTAAAGAAAGTAAAAAAGTAAAAGTTGCTCAGTAGTGTCTTAACTCTGCAACTCCATGGACTGTACAGTCCATGGAATTCTCCAGGCCAGAATAGTGGAGTGAGTAGCCATTCCCTTCTCCAGGGGATCTTCCCAACTCAGAGATCAAACCCAGCTTTTCCACATTGCAGGCGGATTCTTTACCAACTGAGCCACCAGGGAAGCCCCTGGTGTATACTCCAGTGTACTAGAATATCAAGTTGTAAAAGAATCAGATTTCTAGCAGTGAAGGAGATATTAATAATTTACCTTACTCATTTCTCTGGGTCGTTTTTTTAAACTGAAACAATCCCAACATAGAACAAAATTGCTGCTCTTATGGACCTGATGTTTTGGCAAATGAGGTAGTCAGTAAAGACACAAATAAACATACAGTATCACTTTGGGTAGTGATTAACTGTTTGGAAAAAAAAAAGTTATAAAGGCATAGAAAGTAAACACATTGAAGGTAGGAACAGAAAGGATATATTTGGGGAAATAAGATTAAGCAAAGACACAGTTAAAAGGAAAGCATAAAGATAATGATACAGGAAGAAAAATAAAAACAAAGGAGAGTAAATACTTGGCCAAATTGTAGAATTTCTTTTTTATTAATAAAATTCTAAAACAAATTGTTTGTTGATCCTCATCAATTAAGAGTCTTGAATTTTAACTAGTTCTGCTACTAAATACAGAGAAGGCAATGGCACCCCACCCCAGTACTCTTGAAAATCCCATGGACGGAGGATCCTGGTAGGCTGCAGTCCATGGGGTCGCTAGGAGTTGGACACGACTGAGCAACTTCACTTTCACTTTTCACTTTCATGCATTGGAGAAGGAAATGGCAACCCACTCCAGTGTTCTTGCCTGGAGAATCCCAGGGACGGCGGAGCCTGGTGGGCTGCCATCTATGGGGTCGCACAGAGTCGGACACGACTGAAGCAACTTAGCAGCAGCAGCAGCAGCAGCAGCATAGTAAGAGTTGAGTTAAAAACTGCTGATAACTGTGTCATTGTCTGCAGTTTCATTGTCTGTATCTCTCAGGCTTTTTGTGAGGAGTTAAATAAGATACATTAAAAAAAGCAAAACTTAGTGTCCCAGACTGAATTTCTCAGTAAATGATAGGTATATATAGGTGTTTTTATTGTTTATTCTGAGTTTTTCATCTTTGTAAACTTCCTACCTTATCTAATATTGATTATGATTAGGAAACCTTTAGAACTTGAGATTGGAAATTGCTTTTCTTATAATGATTTTTAATAATTTTGGTTGTGTTTTAGATGTAAGTAACATAAGATAAAATTTGGCCTTTTGTAGTTTACAATTCATGATTTTAATATATTCAAAAGTTAGGCAACCGTAAGCACCATCTAATTTCAGAACTTTTTCATCACTCCAGAAGAAAAACCCATATCTCTAAGCAGTCAGTCACCAATCTCCTTTCCTACCCTTTAGTAACTACTAATCTACTTTCTGTCTCTATTGGTTTATTTATTCTGGATACTTCATATGGATGAAATAATATAATACTCTTTCGTGTCAGGCTTCTTTAACTCAGCATAATGTTGAGTAAGGTCCATCCATGTTACAGGTTGTATCAGTACTTGCTGTTTGTGGCTGAATAATAGTCCACCATATGATTATGCCATATGTTTGTTGATTGTCGGTTGATGGGCATTTGGGTTGTTTCCATTTTTGCCTATGGATAATGCTGCTATGAGTATTTGCCTGCAAGTTTTTGCATAGACATATGTTTTCATTTCTCTTGAATATATATATACCTGGAGTAGAATTGCTGGGTCCCATATAATGACTCCACGTTTAACTTTTTGATGATCTGCCAAACTGTTTTCCCACATGACCATACCATTTTGCATTTTCACCAACAATGTATGAGGGTTTAAATCTCCACATCCTCAGCAATACTTGTTATTGTGTTTTGATTATTGCTGTCCTAGTGGGTAAGTGTTATCTTACTGTATTTCAAATTTACATTTTCTAATGACCGATGACATTGAGCATCTCTTTGATTTGCTCATTGGCCATTTATATATCATCATGGGAGAAATGTCTTATCAAATCCTTTGCTCCTTTTTAATTGAGTTATTTTTTATTGAGTTGTAGAAATTCTTAACATAGTCAAGATCTAGTGCCTTATCGGATATATGATTTGAAAAATTTTTCTCATATTCTATAGATTGTCTTTTCATTTTCTTGATAGTGTCCTTTGAAACATATTAATTTTCAATTTTGATGAATTCAGTTTATCTGTTTTTTTTCTTTTGTTGCTTATTTCAGTATCATACCTAACAAACCATTTCATAATTTGAAGTCATGAAGATTTTTGCCTGTGTTTTCTTCTAAGAGTTTTTAGCTTTAGCTCTTACATTTAGGTCACTGGTTCATTTTGAGTCAATGAGGTATGAGTCAGTGAGGTATGAGGTAGAGCTCCAACACCACTGTTTTTTAATGTGAATATCCAGTAGTTCTTTCCTCATTGAATTATTCTTTCTTCAATTTTAAGGAATTTAAAGCAACAATTCCCTGTTGTTTATGATTTAAAACAGAAGATTTTCATCTTTCCTTCTGAAAGCTATGTCCTAATTTTGGAGTGTGTGTGTGTGTGTGTGTGTGTGTGTGTGTGTGTGTGTGTGTGTTAGTCGCTAGACACAGAGTTGTGTCTGACTCTTTGCGACCCCATGGACTATAGCCCACCAGGCTTTTCTGTCCATGGGATTTTCCAGGCAAGAATACTGGAGTGGGTTGCCATTTCCTTCTCCAAATTATGGAGTATAACTTGCTCTAAAATTTGAATGTGACATACTGATGCTCTAAATATTATCTTACCTTGTTGACAGGTTGTATCTAAGATGATAGGAAGACAAATGTGCTGGCTGTTTCACAGTAATGCTTTTCCCTAGTATGAAAAAATTTTTTCTTCTTTATAGTATTGATTTGATTTTATAGCACCTTATTTACTTCCTTTTAAAAATTATAGTTAAGTTACAATATTGTGTTATTTTCAGGTATACAGCAAAATGATTCAGTGATGCACATAAATATATATATGTATATATACATACACAAGGAATATACAAAAGGAATATATATATATTCCTTTTCAGATTCTTTTCCATTTTAGATTATTACAAGATATTGAATATAGCTCCCTGTGCTATAAGACCTACAGTAGGTCCTTGTTTACCCTTTTATATACACCTTATTTTAAAAGCACTTAAGTCAGAATTTGAGACGGTTTTGTAATCTGTTTGTCTTTTTCTGTTCTGTATATGTGTTTATTTTTCTGATGTCAACAATTAATGAAAATCTTGGCACAACTTGGAGAGGCAAAAAATAAACTATTATTATTATCAGTTATGGCACTGGTCAGGCCTTAACTTTTCTAATCAGTTTCTTAGAATACCATTATGGAACCATTCTTCAAAGTAAGCAGATCTAGTGGTGGCCATTTACTTTTGCTATTAATCTTAGTTTCTGTAATGTACAAATTATGGAAATAGATTTTTATGTATTTTCATTATTGTGGCTTCTCATTAAATACCTGATTTTTTCATAATTTCAGCCTAGAGATGTTGGACAAAGTTGAGCCCCCAACTATACCAGAGGGTTATGCTATGTCCGTGGCATTCCACTGTTTGCTAGACCTTGTACGTGGAATCACTAATATGATTGAAGGAGAGTTAGGAGAAGTTGAAACAGAATGTCAGACTACTACCACAGAAGCAGTTTCTTCGCCTACACAGTCATCAGAACAGCAAGAATTACAGTCGACATCAGACCAGATGGATAAGGAAATAGGTATATTTATTATGATTCTATATTTTAAATTTTTATCTTGGAATAATTTTAAAGTTAGAGAAATTGGAAAAATAATAGTTTCCATATACTCTTCACTATGCTATCCCAACTGTTAACACTACCATATTTGCATTATTTTTCTATATATATATATCAGCATATTTTTTTCTGAACTATTTGAGAAAAAGTTTCAGACATAATTCCCCATTACCCCTTAATACTTTAAAGTGTATTTTCTAAAAATAAGAACAGTTTCCTACATAACCACAGTATAGTCACCATCAGAAATTTAGCATCAGTTCAGTTCAGTCGCTCAGTCGTGTCCGACTCTGACATGTTCATCAGTTCAATATGTCATCGAATCCCAGATGTCCTTCAGATTTTGTCTTTTGCCCCAGTAATGTCTGTTATGGTCTAGGATTACATGTTGAGTTCAGTTCCATGACTCTATACCCTTCTTAAGTCTGGAACAATTCCTTAATTTTTCCATGTTATATGACCTTGACATTTTTGAAGAGACAGGCCAGTCAACTTGGGTTTATTTTCGTTTCATCGTAATTAGATATAATAGATTGATTTTTGGCAGAGCTGCCACAGAAATGTTGCTGTGCTATACACCAGTGTTGTTAACTTTTATCATTTGGTTAATGTGATGTCTGCATCCTTTCTTCAGTGTAAAGTTAGTTAATTTTTGTGTAGAAATACTTTGAGACATCTAGGAGAGCTTTCCCTTCCTGATTTATTTTCTTTCATGTGTTTATTTATATTAGTACAGACCCTTGTATTCCTATTTTTTTCAAAGTGTTATCAATACAATCTGTGATTGTCATTATTTGATTTGACACTCAATTATCTGCGACATGGCCATATGGGATCCCTTTCATGCTGGCTCCTATGTCCTTTTATCATCACTAGTTCTTTTGTTGTTTTCTGACCACTGCTTTACTGTCTGATACAGCAAACTGCTCTAAGCTCATCTTGGATTTTTGTTGTATAATCCAGGGATAAGTTATTTTTCCACAGAGCCCTAGTTCATTTTAGTGGAGAGCAGTATTTATAAACTAACATATGGACACTAGATATGCTTCCTGCTGCTTGAATAGGAAATACACACATATATGAGCACATATTTCTGTACATTTAAAAAATATATATCTATTTTAAATACCATGAGGACACACCCAATTTTCTAATTCTAGTTTAATACTATATGATGTACTTGTAACTTGCCATTTTTGGTGTTTACTTCTCCAGCAGTGAGAAACTTGATCCTATTTTACTCAATGTATTTGCTCATTTGTATGGTTTACAGTGTGTATAACCAGTCTCTTGGCTGGGCTTGCTTATTACAGTTTCGTACTGCTAGCTGGTTGCATAGGCTGAAAGTTTGGCCCAATGAAATGGAAGGGAATAGGAACTGATTTTATATGTATATTTTAAAGGTATCAGTCAGTATACAGAAAGATCTTATTATTGATATTTTAAGACAACTTAGTTTTAAGACTTGGGAATTCTCTGGTGGCCCAGTGGTTAGGAACTAAGATCCCACAAACCATGTGATGTGGCAAAAAAAAAAAAAGATTTCTTGGATTCTGAAACTAGTGTGGTTTTAAAATTTTCATTTATTCAGATATATACTAAAGGTTATAGCTTTAGTATTTAACAGCAGAGGTGTTTTTTGAATAGTTGCTATATTATCAAGTGATGAGGGGGATTTTAGAATTTGACATGTTGTCAAGTGCTGTGACATTTGTAATTATCATTAAATATTGTATGTGTTTCCTTTAAGTTAGTAGAGCTGTTTGGGAAGAAATGGTGAATGCCTGCTGGTGTGGTCTGCTTGCTGCACTGTCACTCCTTCTTGATGCCAGGTATTAAGTCTTTATAAGTTTTATATTGCATGTGACAGGTAAAAAAAAAAAAAAAGCAACAAACCATTTTAAAGTGTATATTTAAATTTATCCTGAGAATTGTTTCCTAATACTAGTTTTTTATGTTTTTAGAATATTATTTTTCTGCCATGCCCCTCTTCCATCATGTTATAATGGAAAATACAATCCAAAAATTACAGAATGCCTTTTTCATTTTAAGCTTTACTACTTAAAATTAAGATAATTATATTAATCAATTTCTTTTATGTTTTTCTTCAGAATCATGGAATTTGCTGATTTTAAAATGTTTGATATTTTTAAGTTATATCTTTGAGTTCTTCACTATTTTCTTTGAATCAGAGTGTGTGTCATAAATTGCTTTTATCCAGTTCATATTTTCAGATGTTTATTAGTTAAAATTCCTTAAAGTAGATTGATTTTGAGTTTTTAAAATAGATTTTCTTAAAACTTTCCTGACTACCTAATTTCATTTGGCAGCATACCTAAAAATAATCATACTAAATAAAATACTTTATCTTTTCAGCACAGATGAAGCTGCTACTGAGAATATTTTAAAAGCTGAACTGACCATGGCTGCTCTTTGTGGAAGACTGGGTCTTGTAACTTCAAGAGATGCTTTTATAACTGCAATATGCAAAGGTTCCCTGCCTCCCCATTATGCTCTTACTGTGTTGAATACCACCACTGCAGCCACACTTTCGAACAAATGTAAGACTTCAGCTTCTTTAGAGTTCTGTTCATCAGGTGCTGTGACATAGTGTAGAGAATAGATTATAGAAATTCTGAGTTCAAGCCTCTATTTTTCTACTCCCTGACTCTGACTTCTACGAGAAGTTAATGTCCCTGAGCCTCAGTTTCTTCCGTCTTACTGAAACAATGGAGGTAGGAGTAGGGAGAATAATACTAATTTTAAATAATAATTGTGAGGATAAAAGAAGATAATATCTGAAAGTCCTTTGTAAACTCTAGCATACTACTGAAATGGGAATGGTTGGGTCTTTTTGTTTTGTTTTTTAAATAGAACTAGTAGAATGGTAATGTTTGCCACCACTTAGATTGACATTCAGAAAATATTTTTTTCTTGTTGAATACTTAAAAACATTCAAGTTTGTTACATGTAATATAGGTAAATTTCAATGGGCTGTCCAGTTTTCAAACTAAAAATGTGAGTATTGGTCTCTAAGTAGAAAAGTTTACTGGGAATGTATGTTTAAAATACTAAGTGTCCTGAATTCTATTTTGCTTACGAGGCAGTTATCAAAGTTTTATAATTTGTTAAACTGCTTTAGAAAATTACTTAATATTTGCTTAACTTGTTTTTTCACCTCTTGAGTTTTTAAAATGTTTGCATATGGATAATAGGAAACTAAATAAATGTCATAGTTGAACTTAGTTTGATCAAATTAATGTTCTAAAATGTAACATGGCTTTGAGTAGAGGATGAAAAGTATATTTTAATTATTTAGGTTTTCCTTTGTGTTCTAGCATATTCCATCCAGGGCCAGAGTGTTATGATGATCAGTCCGTCAAGTGAATCACACCAGCAAGTTGTAGCAGTGGGTCAACCACTAGCAGTCCAGCCTCAAGGGACAGTAATGGTAAAGTACTTTTTCTTTGTTTGGTAACCAATTAATACCAATTAACTATCAAGGACACCTTTTGTACCTTTTTTGTGTGTTTCTCAAAATTTTTCATTATACTTTCTTTCTTTCATCTGAATGATACTTTTAGAAGAAACTAGATAAATACAGAGTGACATTGTTGTAATCAACTGTGATAGCACAGCTTTTAATCAAATAAACTTGTTCTGTACAAAATCATCCAAGCCTCTTTTATTAAAATTTTTGTTTTTTATGAGAAAATATTTGTATATGATAGTACTTTTTATAAGTTAAAATTTTTGAGAATGCATAGCAGTTCTTACAAAAATATCCTTTTTAAATACAGCTGACTTCCAAAAATATCCAGTGTATGAGGACTTTACTTAACTTGGCACACTGCCATGGGGCTGTTCTTGGGACATCATGGCAACTTGTCTTGGCAACTCTACAGGTATGTTGTAGCCTCTGGGTCAGAGGCCAGTGTTGTATATCTAAGTGCTATCAGTTAAAGTCACCAGTGTCTATCAGTGCTTTGGGCAGGCCTGAATAGGCAGTAAGTATGAAAAAGGGCAAGTTGGAAAAAGAAAAAAGACTTGGCTCACATTATATGAAGTGATGGGATGTCTCTCATAATGGCCTGTTCTACTGCCTATGCTTGATGTAATGAGTATTTTGTATGAATGTTAATTACTAATTTCAGTTTAGGTATTAGATACCTAGTCTGATTTTAGTTTTAGTTATTAGAATTTTTTTAAGTTTATAAATTTCTGTGTTCTGATTTTTTTTTTTAATTTTACAGCATCTTGTATGGATTCTGGGATTAAAGCCTAGTAGTGGTGGTGCCTTGAAACCTGGGAGAGCTGTTGAAGGGCCCAGTACAGTAAGCTCTAGTCATTCTTACTCAGTTAGTATTTTGCAGAATGTTTATATGTTACATTCACTTTTCTTCTTCTCTTAGGTTCTGACAACAGCAGTGATGACAGATTTACCAGTGATTTCCAATATACTTTCAAGACTGTTTGAAAGTTCACAGTAAGAGTCAGTTTTTAAAATTGATACAAACATTATTGTTAGCTGTATATGTTAGATGAGAATATCTTATTTCTTCATTTTTATTTTAGGTATCTTGATGACGTATCATTGCACCATTTAATAAATGCACTTTGTTCCTTATCCTTAGAAGCCATGGATATGGCCTATGGAAATAATAAGGTGTGATATTCTTTCTTTTCTGTGTTAAATATGAGATATTATTTTGTTGAATAAGGTGTATATTTATTAGGATCTTAGTGTTTTACAAGTGGGAACAATACCTTGTAGGCTAGCCCTGCTCTTTTGGGTTTTTACATTTATGGTGGTTTGTTGAAGGGAGAGTGAAGAGGATACTTTTTGGCTTGTGGTGTGTGCCAGTAGTTGGCCTCCCTGGTGCCAGTATGTATCATGATTTTAAATTGTGTCCACTTGTGTGCACTGAATATTCTAAAAAATATTTATATAAAGAAAAATTGAACATCACATTTATAAATGTGTTCCACAAATTAGTAATCCTAATGATTACAATTTATGATTGTGGCAATGCACATTTTAAATCAAGGAAAATATGTCTCAGTTTCTTTTGCCTTCATGGGGTGGAAATTAAGGAGCTAGTCATTTCTTTCTGAGGGTAATGACTCTCCCTACCTTGAAAATTAAATTTTTGCTTTGCTTATTGATTAAATGAATCAAGCAGTACTTTTGAGAACATTTCTTCTTATACTCTACCATTTTCTGTTAAACTTGGAAAACACGAGAATATTTGGGTTTATTGATACCTTAGAAATTATTTAAAATTCTCTCTACATTTTAAGATTAATAAATATATTAGTTGGACCATTTACAAGTAAGTGAAGTTACCCAGAAAATGATTAGAAAAGCAGAGAATGCAGCTTGTGGTTTATTTAATATCCAACTGTAGGAACTAAAATTACATTATTTGCCTAATCCTTAATTATAATCCTGTGTATTGTAGCTTGTCATCTTGGCTCATGTGAGTCATTTAAAGATTAGCCAAAAAGATCTTAAAGAGCAGAGTTTTATATATTATGGTACATACTTAGAGAATTATATAAACATGCAGGTGTTTGAAAATATCTGTTATAGTTTGCTCCAAATCAAGGCAAGGATAATATACTGTGAGGTAATCAAATTCTTAATACTACTTTCAGTAATCCTACATCCTTAAGATTAATTCTTAACAATGTAATATTTTTAATAGATACCTTAACTGAATCTGAGCAAGTTTATATGGTAATGACTTGAGAATTTATGTATTCACTCAACAAAGTATAGTATGTTTGCTATGTACATGACACTCTGCTAGAAAATATAAAGGAAATTTCTATTTTCAAAGGGCATGTAAACCACTTGGCTCATGGATAATGTGCCAGATAAGGTGATGAGAGAGTCAGAATAGTTTATCACTGTCAGCTGTTCTGAGTGAGTTAAATAGCTTAGGGAGTAAAATATATATATCACTGTCCTTTAAGATGTGGTTTTACAGTCACCAGTCGTCTCATTTTTGGTCCTCATTTCAGGAATTTGTGCTAATGTGTTGAGGTAGCTGATGGTAAAGCTTTCAAGTTCTTCCTTAGAAGGGGCAATGTTGATTACACTTGTGCAGGCATACTGCCAAACTGAGTATATCAACAACAGAAATAAGAAAACAGCTGTTATCTTTGTTGTATGTCAGATACTAACTTATGTATTTCTGTTTAATCACTTAAAACAACTCTGTCAGGTTCAGTAGTAACTGCTTTTTAGAGATAAAATAGAAAAATAGCTTAAATACCCTGCTGGGGTCACCTGTTTAGTAATTGGTGGAGCTTGAATTTGAATCCACATATGTCTTATTCCAGAGCTCCATTCTTATAACCACTTCACTTGTGGCTTTAACTTTGTGTGCATCAAAGTCAGGTATAGGACTTTTTAAAAATGCAGTAGTTAGGACCACATACCAAGCTTCATGGATACAAGAATCTTTGGATATGAGGTCTGGACATATACTTTTAAATGCTGTGTGATTCCTGTGTATCCTCATTAGAATAAAGAGGAGGGAAAGGAGGAAATAATACAGGGCAACATGTATAGAGACTTACTATGTGCCAGGCACTTTCTAACATGAGAGGTCATTTCAGTATATTATTATCTCCATTTTATAGTTTAAAAAAGTTAGCACAAAAGAGAGTGAATTTTTGCTATTTGCAGCAACGTGGATGGACCTGGAGAATATTATGCTTAGTAAAATAAGTCAGAGAAAGATAAATATTATTTATTGTCACTTATATGTGGAATCTAAAATTAAAAAAAAAAAGCTAATGAATATAATGAAATATCCAGAGAGAGAGGAAAGGCGGAAAGGACAAAATAAGGGAATTAAGAGGTACAAACTATTATATATAAAACAAGTAAGTGACAAGGATATATCGTATGGCACAAGGATATATTGTATGGCATAGCCAATATTTTATAATAACTGTAAGTGGAATAATATCTGTAAAAAGTTTGAAACTTTATGTTGTACAACTGAAACTAGTATCATAAATCAGCTATACTTCAAAAAAAAAAAGTTACTCAAGGTTACATAGCTATTAAGTGGTAATGTTGAGATGTTAAAAATTCATAGGCATCAGTCTTAACTACTGTATCATATTGTCTCTAGAATGATGAGGTTCTTTCTAGTACACTAATTTTTAGGGTACTTATAGTGTTAGCACAGGCAGGAAGAGTCAATCTGACCACACTTAAAACCTCAGGGTACTTGTTCAACAGTTTTTACTAGAAAAAAAAGATAATTTCACACATTTCCATTTTAGGTTTTTATCAGTACTGTAAAAACATTGTGTATAGAGTCATTACAAAATCTTTTTACTTAAAAATTATAAAATTATGCTCATAATTTACTTTTAAAATTTCAGTTGGCTTCTATTTTTTTTAATGCATTGTCTCCATTTGAAGTACTACAGCTGTTTATCAAAAAATTCTCATAATTCTAGTCAGCTTAGTCTACATTTAAGTATGTTTTACTATCTCTATTAAAATTGGATTAGAGATAGTTGCCCTTTGAACTTTTTACTGAAACTGTTCTTCTAACACATGGACTGAGTAATTCAGCTATTTATGAAGTATACTGATTCGCTTTCTGTTGAAATGCCAGTGACTGAGGAAAGTGGTTTGTCTTCTTTCTCTGCAACTCTTTTATTAGGGTCTAAACTGACAACCTTTACCTCCTCCTTCTTGACATCATTGTTCTTTCCCCCGGTGTCTGTTACCTTTGTTTTTGTTTTTTCTTCATTTTTCCTGATATTCACATATAAAACCTAAGCATTTGAAGACTTTACTAATAAGAATGTATATTAGTTAGCTCAGCCTGCCATAACAAAATACTATAGACTGGGTAACTTAAACTATGGAAATTAATTTTCTCATAATTCTAGAAGGTAGAAGTCCAAAATCAGGATGCTAGCATGGTCAGCTCTTGTGTAGACTCTCTTCCGGATTGAAAGATGCCTGACTTCTTACTGTGTCCCTACATGGCAGGGAAAGAGGGGAAGGAAGGGAAAAGGGGGAGGAAGAGGGAAATGGAGTGCACATAAGCTCACAAGCTGTGTGGTGTCTCTTCTTATGAGGACGTTAAACTTAATGTATTGGGGCCCCACCCTTAGGACTTCATTTGACCTGAATTACCTTCTTATAGACCCTATCTCCAAATGTCATCACCCTCAGGGTTAGTTTCAGCATATGAAGTTTGGGAGCAGTGTTGGAGGGTGGGAGGGGCGGATCACAATTCAGTCCATAGCAAAATTCTTTCATTTTGGTCAGAAGACACACATTCTGTGTGTCTGGTATAGTTTTTGAATTTTCAAAGTTTCCCCACTAAAGCAGTCTCTTCCCAACCAAATTTTTCAATTAGGAGTCATATTAGATACTTGAGGGCTTCCTGGTGGCTCAGATGGTAAAGAATACACCTGCAATGCAGGAGACCCAGGTTCGATCCCTAGGTCAGGAAGATCCCATGGAGATGGAAATGGCAATCCACTCCAGTATTTTTACCTGGAGAATCCCATGGACAAAGGAGCCTGGTAGGCTACAGTCCATGGGGTCGCAAGAGTTGGACACGACATAGCGACTAAACCACCCCCACCACCACTCACTCCAGTATTCTTGCCTGGAGAATCCCATGGACAAAGGAGCCTGGCAGGCTACAGTCATGAGGTTGCAAAGAGTTGGAGACAGCTGAGCAACTAACACTTTTTAGATGCTTGAGGGTGGACTGAAAGGCTTGTCAATATGATAACTGAGGTTATGTCATATTTATTTCTAATTAATTAAGTATATTAATTATAGTCATGTTCTTTACAGTTTCTCAGTTTGGTTTACAGTTGAAATACTCTAATTCTCCTTATGATATAAAAAATATGTTTTTCTTCTAGGAACCATCTCTTTTTGCTGTTGCCAAATTGTTAGAAACTGGTCTAGTTAACATGCACCGTATAGAAATTCTATGGAGACCTCTAACTGGCCATCTACTTGAGGTAACCTCTGTTTCTTTATTATATTTACTTTTTATTTATAATAAAGACTTACACAGTGAATTAGTGATGCTGTATAACCATAAGAAAAATCAGCATTAACATTTTTTCTTGTACTTCTCTCTGTATATTTTATCAGGGACGAAAGTTTTATAGTAATCATTTTGGTAAAGGAATAGGTTGAAGACTTTATGACTAAAAATGAGTGCTATAACAATGAAATCTCTGATGTCTCCTTCACCTGTTAGTTTGGGTCCCCTTTCTTTTATTATATACTCTTTTGATCCCCTCAGCTTCAGCTGGTTCTAAAACTTCAAGGCAATTAGGACTGAGACTTAGTATTAGACACTGCTCCTTTACAGACTTCCCTGTGATTATGAGGTAACATTTCTACAAAAGGGAAAAAACCTCAGTATCACTAATTATAGATAGTACCAGGGCATTTTGTCTGGATTTGTATTCAAACTTGAGTGAATCTGAATACTTGGTTGCTTCTTATTGACAACTGCTTCTGTCAAATACATGTTCATGAGCAGTTTAGGTTTCAGTTGCCCTCATTGTTTCATATTATTTTAGTAATCTGAGAAGGGTACTGTTTTTAGTAAAAAAAAAAAGTCCTTTCTTCTTTTTCCCTCCATTTTTGGGGGATTATTTTAATGAGCTATTACAGAATATATACACATTTCTTCATTATGGAATTCTCATCAAATGGCAAAAAATACGTTTTTAAAATTTTAGCTAAGTATTTGATTATGAAGATAGAGCAGATTAGGAACCTTAGTGTCTGCTTCTTCTGTTTACTCTGGTGACATCATTTACTTTTATGAAATCCTTTCTTTTCTGTGAGTTGTTTAGTTTCATCTTTTATCTTCTATCTCTTTATTGCTTCCTCTTGCCTCGTATTCAGAAGGTAAGCTTACTTACATTTTGTATATTTTCATAATTTCTTCAACCCTTATTGACAAACATTTTATATGATTTTTTAAATGTGGAAGAGTATGAAATGCAATGTTTTAGTTTTTCTTAAATTAATGTGTGATGTATAGCTTAAGTATACAAATTAAAGATTAATTTTTGTTCCATATGTATGTACCCTTAGGTGTGCCAGCATCCAAACTCTCGAATGAGAGAATGGGGAGCAGAAGCCTTAACTTCACTTATTAAATCAGGATTAACATTTAACCATGATCCTCCACTTTCACAAAACCAGGTAAAAGAAAGAACCTTTTTTAAAATTACTTAAAGTCATCCTTTCCCATATGTAACTTTATTTGTAGGCCGTGGATCTCTTACAGAAGGTTGATAATCCTGGATTTTCAGGATTATCTATATTAAAAAATTTTTTAATTTTCTTATAATAGCACTAAACTTAAGTAATAAATTACCTAGAATTGGTCTCCCCATCTAGAAGATTCCTTCTTCATGCAGTGCTAAGTCTTCATACTTTGTTAGCCTCTTTTCCTTTGGTCCTTACCTGTCTTTTTTTTTTTTTTTCCTTCCCCCTACTCACTACCCTTGCGTGCTTAGTCACTCAGCCATGTCCAGCTCTCTGTGGTCCCATGGACTGTAGCCCTCCAAGGTCCTCTGTCCATGAAGTTTTCCAGGCCAGAATACTGGAGTGTTGCCATACTCTCCTCCAGGGGATATTCCCTACCCAGAGATTGAACCCGTGTCTCCTGCCTTGGCATGTGGATTCTTTACCATTGTGCCACCTGGGAAGCCCTTATATGGGGAGAAACAAGTGGCAGAAGAGGCAAGCACAATAAAATAGATTTTTATTTTTAAATAATTTTAAAGGTTATTTTATACTTTCAGAGTTTTCTTTTGTTGTGAATCCTTTTTCCTGACTCCCATAATCATTCACATATATCTTATACAGTTTTAAAAAGCCCACCAAAGTTTTGTTTAAAGATTGAATAGGAATGAGGCATTTAATAGCCATTCACATTGCCCTTACTATCTTACTGTAGTGTATGTGGATGTATTCTGCAAATTTCCTCAACAAATAATTATTGGGTACATACTATATGCCAGGCAGTATTTTAACTCTTGTAACAGAATGATGTACAAGACAGAAAAGTTCCTTAATTTTTATAGCTTACATTTTAGTGATTGCATATTTTTTTCCTATTGCAGTCTAATTTTTTTGTAAAGCCCTGTCCATGTATATAGTCTTAGCATCCAGCTTAATACCTGGCACATGGTAAGAGCTTAATATGTTTGTTCAGTCAGTGAACCAACTAAATGTATCCTTGGAGAGAAAACTAAAGCTAAGGCAGGTGCTTTCAAATGCTAAAGGAGTAGAACAAAGTACTTTTTTCACTTTTTAACAGTAAAAAAATTTTGTGGTTTTGTGTCCTCTTTGTCTGCTAGTTCATTTTTAGGAGTATTGAGACTTAAATTTAAATACATGTGGTACACATTAATAGAGTAAATGAAATTTTGAAAATTGGAAATTATTTTCTTCTCTCCAAATAGAGCTAAATATATAGGGTATATTTTCTATAGTGAGATTCATTTGTATATGGATCTGTAGATTTAATACCTTTTAACATCAGGTTATTCCCTATTTATCCTGAAATATAGTATCTTGAAGATAGATTTTTATTTTCTGTTATTAAAATATAAGACTTAGGGACTTCCCTGAAGTCCAGTGATTGGGAATCCGTGCTTCTAATGCAGGAGGGGTGGGTTCCATCCTTGGTTGGGGAACGAAGCTCCCACATGTTACTTCTGTGGCTAAAACATAAAAAATTTAAAAAGACTTATGGGGCTTCCCAGTGGCTCAGTGGTAAAGAATTCATCTGCCAATGCAGGAGACACGGTTTCAATCCCTAATCTGGGAAGATCCCACATGCTGCAGAGAAACTAAGCTCATGGGCCACAGCTACTGAGCCTGTGCTCTAGAGCATGGGAGCTGGAACTGTTGAGCCCACATGCTGCAGCTACTGAAGCCTGTGTGTTCTAGAGCCCATGCTCTGCAACAAGAGAAGCCACCACAGTGAGAAACCCATGCACTGCAACCAGAGAGTAGCCCCTTCACGCTGCAACTAAAGAAAAGCCCGTACGGCAACAAAGGCCCAGGACAGCAAAAATAAATTAATTAATTAAATTATTTTTTTTTAAAAAGACTTAGATGACAAGATAATCCTAATGATTACTGTTAAAGAAATCATTTTTGATATTTATTTTACTAAAAAATTTCTTTTTACCATTGCAGTCTGAGTGAAGGTAAATTTAAACTTGAAAGACAATAGTAGAACCTTTCCATGTTCTGGAACTTCGCTGATTAGCTTCTTACCTTCTTTTCAGAGGCTGCAATTGCTTTTATTGAACCCATTAAAGGAGATGTCGAATATTAATCATCCAGATATACGACTCAAGCAATTAGAGTGTGTGCTGCAGATTCTTCAGAGTCAAGGAGATAGTCTTGGACCTGGATGGCCATTAGTGCTGGGAGTTATGGGAGCGATCAGAAATGATCAAGGGTAAGTGTTTAAAATTAACATCCAAAAAGTAATAGGAAAAGGGAATTCTGCCTAAAATTATGAAATGATCGTAAATTTTTTATGTATGCCTTTTTTGCTTAAGTTTATGATCTAAAATAGTTTTCCTTACCCTACTCCCAGGGGGCTGTAGGGAATCATTAGGGCTCACTTTTATTTTGGAAGGATGGAAAAATTGCTATTTCTTTATCATTTATATATGAATACAAGGTTCTTACAATAAGAAAAATCCATCAAACAAACTTTCCCTTTCTCATTCAATGTCTAAATTTTGTTTGGCTAGTTTATGCAGAATAAAAATAATATGGTATTAATACATATTTTCTTTTTTTAGTTTACTGCTTTTCTTATGCCCCTGAGCTGCTTTATTTTTGTTTGTTAATTATTTTAATTAAGCATATCTTTTTTACATTTATGTAAATGTTGAAGTACTATGTGAGTACTATGTTAGAGAAGATTTTCTTGTTCCAATTTTAAGATAAAATTTTGATTTATTCAAATTAATGTATGTATTTTTCCTTCCATTTCTCTTAAATACATGAATATAGATTTTCTTTTGTTTTTCAGAGAATCCTTGATACGAACAGCATTCCAGTGTCTTCAGTTGGTTGTGACAGATTTTCTACCAACAATGCCTTGCACTTGCCTGCAAATAGTTGTAGATGTTGCAGGTAGCTTTGGACTTCATAACCAAGAACTTAATATTAGTTTAACTTCAATAGGTTTATTGGTAAGTATGATTGCCTTTCTTATATAATCTAGAAATCACTGTTTGCAACTGAGAGTGAGTGCTAAGCAAGTGTGCTTTTGACTCTGGAGGAATCATTTAAATGACTTTTAAGTACATGCCAAACATATTGTATGAAGGGTTAAGTAATATTATTTAAGAAATAATTCTTTAAGAGCTGAATATGTGGAATAATTTTGATCTGTTGAGCTGAAATTTGGTTTATATAAGATTTGTTATGGGAGGATTTAGGAAACAAATAATGGTACATACAAGAGAAATCAGTTGACTCTACTGATAGTAACATAAAATTTAAATTTTAAATCCAATTTTTAAAAAATATTAAAAATTAAAGGTTGCACTCTGAAATTCTGAAATGAGATAGATAAACTTGACAGAGGAAGAGATATTTTCATTAAATCCATTCTGTTAGGAAAAGAGTTTCTGAAGTAATTGCTTTTAAGTTTTATTCTGAAAATCTATCTGTTGCATATCTATGTGTTTAAAATAAAAATCTCTGAATAGATATTTTTCTCCTTGGCTCTTTAGTGGAATATTTCAGATTATTTTTTTCAAAGAGGAGAAACTATTGAAAAGGAATTAAATAAAGAAGAGGCAGCACAGCAAAAGCAGGCAGAAGAAAAAGGCGTGGTTTTGAATCGGCCATTCCACCCTGCACCACCGTTTGACTGCTTGTGGTTGTGTCTTTATGCAAAATTGGGTGAACTATGTGTAGATCCCCGTCCTGCTGTCCGGAAGAGTGCAGGGCAAACTCTGTTTTCAACAATTGGTGCACATGGAACTTTATTACAGCACTCAACGTGGCACACTGTTATTTGGAAGGTACCGTAAAATACCTTGAGTTATCAGTTATTAATTGAGACATGCTTTTATGCATTTTCAGCAACAACAAATTAAAATTAAAAATTTTTTTTTAGTTTTTTTTTGTTTGTTTTTTATTTTTTTATTTTTTTAAAATTTAATTTTATTTTTAAAACTTTACAATATTGTATTAGTTTTGCCAAACATTGAAATGAATCCGCCACAGGTATACCCGTGCTCCCCATCCTGAACCCTCCTCCCTCCTCCCTCCTCCTTCCCCATACCCTCCCTCTGGGTCGTCCCAGTGCACCAGCCCCAAGCATCCAGTATCGTGCATCGAACCTGGACTGGCGACTCGTTTCATACATGATATTATACATGTTTCAATGCCATTGTCCCAAATCTCCCCACCCTGTCCCTCTCCCACAGAGTCCATAAGACTGATCTATACATCAGTGTCTCTATTTCTGTCTCGTAATAACAGGGTTATTGTTACCATCTTTCTAAATTCCATATATACACGTTAGTATATTGTATTTTTAGTTTTTTTATTGAAATATAGTTGGTTTAGAATCTTATGTTTGTTTCAGGTACACAGAAAAGTGATTCAGTTTTACATAAATATGTTTTTTTGTTCCTATTAATTTTTAAAGAAGAATTTCCATCCATTTGTGCATTTGGCAAAACAGGAAATGTTAGCTTTATAATATTTTTAATTGCACCTTGCATATTAGCAAATTAAATACTTAAAGCCTCATTTTTTTTAATTGGAGGATAATTGCTTTACAATGTGGTATTGGTTTCTGCCATACAACAAAGGGAATCAGCCATATATAGATATATTTCCCCTCTTCTTGAGTCTCTCTCCCATCCCACCCCTATAAGCCTCATTTTTTTATCCCTTTGATTTCTGCCTTTGCACTTCTGTTTCCCCATTTTCCTGGTGGTAAAAACCAGTAGCTGCTAAACTACCACATATAATTCAAATATAATTAAATGAGAACTTTATAAACAATATCAATAATAGTGAAATTTGTTTGTAGACTCACCAAACAAAAACCACCTCCCATTTGTAAATTCTACATTTGTTCAAGTATGCAGTTTCATTTTTTAATTTTTCATTTTTATCGTCTTTTTAAAACATTCTTGCAAAGTCAGAAGCTTATTAGTGAGTATCCCGTCTTTGCTGAAAGGCTCTCCTCTTTTTTGTTGCTTAATCTGTTCCATTTTAATAAAACTCTTATTTATAATCCTTTCACTGCTTTTGTGAATTTTTGAAATTAGTAAGTTTGACAGTAGACAGTATGGTAAACTTTAACTGAATTTAACCGTGTTTTAAGTTTAATAAAAAGACCTCAAAATGTCTTCTTAAAAAATTAATAATGTATGTTCCTAATAAAAATAATTGAAAGCCCTATTCCCTCCTGTGTCTTTTGTTTCAACTCCTTTCCCTAGCTTTATCAGATCACAAACAAGCTTAAGAGTCCTTTACTATTTTAAAACTGATATTTTCTCTGACTCCTGTTTCCTTTTCCTAACTTCATTATTAATCTTGCTGCCTAAATCTCAGTATTAATAATTTTTTCTTTTTCACGTCCACTGCATTCCCTTACCCCTTGTAATTTGATATCCAGATTATTCTACTTCAGAGTATCTTAAACATTAGCATGTAACAGCATCTCCTAGAGGACTTGTTAAAGCACAAATTGCTGAGCCACTGTACCCAGCCCCCTAGAGGTTCTGATTTCTTTCCTGTGGCATGGAGGCTGAGAATTTGCATATCTATGAAGCTTTTGGGTGATGCTGATGGGGCTGGTTCTGAGACCATGTTTTTAGAACCACAGAACTTGTTCGTTGGCTCTACAGGTAGTCTTCTAATTGCCAGATCTCTTGCCCTGTGCTCAGTTTTTCATACTGCTCATTTTTTCATAACATTTAATAGTGTTGATTATTTTCTCCTTGAAATTTCTTTTGGCTTCTGTTTCACAGTGTGCATCTGCTTCTTTATTCAATTTTGTTTTATTTTCTTGGCCCCTATGCCTTCCCCTGAATCTACATTTTAAATAAACATCCCCCAAATTCCAGCTGCTTCCTACTTGATTTTTTTCAAGCATCCTCATCCAGACATGAAATTTCAGTAGTTACCTCTATCTAGATGTCACTCATACTTAAATTTTTTTTTTTTATACTTACATTTTTTGCTGGACCCTTCTCTTTAGCTGCATTCCCTTCTTGTACATTATACCTTATGTGCTCCATTGGCACTCAGTTCAACAGGTCTTAAGTGATAGTCTGTTCGGTTTACTTTAAATTTTTATATTCCATGGCCTTAAGGATAAACTTAAGAATATAAGGATACCTCTGTTGGTCAGTTTCCTCTAAAATACAGGGATTGATCAGAATGTCAGGTATAATTCTTTGTAACAATGCTTAATTTCCTATGCTGCTATTTATGCTATGTTATCAGTATTTTTATATGCATTATCACAAATATTCAGGTTCTCTTTCATCTGCTGGACCGAGTTAGAGAGTCTTCTACCACTGCAGACAAAGAAAAGATTGAGTCTGGAGGTGGCAATATTCTCATTCATCATTCAAGGGACACAGCAGAGAAGCAGTGGGCTGAGACATGGGTTTTAACATTGGCCGGAGTTGCAAGAATCTTCAACACCAGAAGATATTTACTTCAACCTTTAGGTAGATGTACATTTTTTTTTTCTGAGTATACAAGTAATTAATGTTAAAGGAAATTTGGAAAATACAGATTCTTCACAGATTATATACATTGTTATTTTCTAAGAATAATCCATTTAATTGCCAGTCTTTGTTGTTATGTGTGGTATGTGTATGAGCATAAACGTTTTCATTCATTTCCTTGAAAAATTATGTGTACCTACTGTGGGCATGTCTTGGGGATACAGTGATGAGCCAGATACCTACTGTCCTTGATATATCCTGGGTATGAAGGAGGAACTATAATTACATAAATAAATAGAAGATGGCTGCAATGATCAGTGCTACAAAGGAGCTTATAATAGATTGTGAGCTTATAGTAGATACTTGACCAGGCCAGTGATGTATATATAGGCTTCCCTGAGAAAGCAATGTTTTATCTGAATAGTAGTTCATCAGGCAAGGGTAGGATGAACTGGGGAGAGCCTTACAGGCAGAGAGTATGTATAAAAGAGATGAAAGAAGATTGAGGAGATGGAGATGCTGTGGCCCCTGGCACGTTTGAAGGTCTAGAATGAAGAGAACACGGAAAAGAGTGATTCTCAGTGAGGTTGTAGAGGTAGAGGCCAGATGTTGCAGCACATTGTAGGTTACGTTCAGAAGACTTCAGTCTAAGAGCACTGAAAACCACTGAAAGATTTTAATCCATGATGTGATGTGTTCATATATGGAGTTCAGAAAGATCCCTTCAGATGGTATGTATGGAATGGAATGGTCATAAAGAAGAATGGTAGGATACTATTAGATTGGTTAGGAAACTTGGTGGTGTATAAATATAAATAGATCAGTGCTTCTCAACCAGGGCCAATTTTGCCCAACCTCCTCCTTCCCCCCACAGGATATTTAACAACGTCTGAGACATTTTGGTTGTTATAACTAGGCAGGGGCATGCACACTGGCTTCTGGGGAAGTAAAAGCCAGGGATGCTGCTACATATCTTACAATGCATAGGACAGCCCGTACAACAAAGAATTATCCAACCCAAAATGTCAGTAGGATTGAGACTGAGAAACTAGTGTAGATTATAATACCTTCAATTCTAGTGGTAGGCATGGGAGTGGTTGAGAAAAGTGAACAAATACTTTTGCACATAACTGTGAGCAAGCTGTACATATTAATTTTTCAACTTCTTATTTTATGTTTGGCTTTTTTCTTCTCATTATGTTAAAAGCATAAGCATATTTATGATTTTCATTGGCATTTTTGTGTGGTGTTTATTATGTGCATTTTAAGGCTCATACATATCACATACCTATATATTTGATGATCTATATATTTGATGTCTATATATACACGTTTTAAATTCTAGTTTTTTGTTTTCATATAAAATTTACATACAATGAAATGTGCTAATCTTAACTGTGTGTTTGCTAAGTTTTGACAAATAATAATCATTTTTAATACCTCTGTGGTACTTTATCTTAAAAGCTAAGATGTAATAGATACAGATTTAGATTTTTAAAAATGAAGACATGATGCAGTTCATGTAGTTTCAATAATTTTTTTTTTTATGATTTAACACTAGGAAATGGTTTTTATTATTATTTTAGAATAAGATTATGGTATCAAGATGATGCTGGCCTCATAGAATGAGTTCAGAAGTGTTCCTTCCTCTACAATTTTTTTGAGTAGTTTGAGAAAGATACGCATTAACTCTTCTCTAAATGTTTGGTAGAATTCACTTGTTTAGCCATCTAGTCCTGGACATTTCTTTGTTGGGAGTTTTAAAATTGCTGAATCAATTTCACTACTGATAATGGTTCGTATTGTCTGTTTCTTCATGGTTCAGATTTTCTCCATTTCTTCTAGGTTGTCTGTTTTATTGGTGTATAGTTGTTCATAGTAGTCTCTTATGATCCTATGTATTTCTGTGGTATCAGTTGTAATATCTCCTTTTTCATTTCTGATTTTATTGATCTGGGTCCTCAACCTTTTTGTTTTGATGAGGCTGGCTAAAGGTTATCAGTGTTTTCAAAGAACCGGCTTTTAGTTTCATTGACCTTTTCTGTTTTTTTTTTAAGTCTCTATTTCATTTATTTCTGCTCTGATCTTTATATTTCTTTCCTTCTCCTAACTTTGGATTTTGTTCTTTTTCCTCTGGTTCCTTTAGGTGTAAGGTTAGGTTGTTTATTTGAGGTTTTTATTGTTTCCTGAGGGAAGCTTGTATTGCTATAAGCTTTATTATTAGAACTGCTTTTGCTGGTGCCCCATAGGTTTGAGGGGCTGGCCTGGTGGCTCAGCTGGTAAAGAATCTGCCTGCAGTGCAGGAGACCTGGGTTCAATCCCTGGATTGGGAAGATGCCCTGGAGAAGGGAAAGGCTACACACTCCAGTATTCTGGCCTGGAGAATTCCATGGACTGTATAGTCCTTGGGGTCACAAAGAGATGACTGAGCGACTTTCACTTTCATAGGTTTGGGATCATTGTGTTTTCATTTTTATTTGTCTCTAGGTATTTTTTGATTTCCTCTTTGATTTCTGTTGTAACCCATTGGCTCTTCAGTAGCATACTGTTTAGCCTCCACATGTTTGTGTTTTGTAGTTTTTTTTTTTTCTTGCAGTTGAAAATTTTGCCACTTGTAGCCCCATGGGTGGACTTGCAGGGCATTATGCTAAGTGAAATAAGTCAAACAGAGAAAGACAAATACTGTGTGATATCACTTCTGTGTGGAATCTAAAAAATGCAGTGAACTAGTGAGAATAACAAAAAAGAATCAAGACTCCCAGAGACAGAAAACAAACTGACTGTTACCAGTGGGGAGAGGGAGGAAGCAGGGCAACGTAGGGATAAAGGGACTGGGATGTGTGAACTATTAGATGTAAGATAGGCTAGAATGATGTATTTTACAACATGGAGAATATAGGCTGTATTTTATAATAATTGTAAATACAATATAACCTTTGAAAATTGTATAAAAAATTAAGAATTTTTAAAAAGTAATGTTTTAACATAATGAAGTACAATATGTAATTATACTTAGTCTTTTAGAAAGAGGACTTCTTCCTAGACATGGAGTATATTAATAGAAGAACTGCAGATATTTTTCCTTCTTATAGCATGGAATATTTTAGACCTGAGACTAGGTCACCATTCTGGTAGGTGAATGTAATGTTTAATCTGATTTTTGAACTTGGATGGCAACAAGCAGAAGTATTTTGTTTTGCTGTTTTGATAGTTTTTAAACAAAATTTGTTAAAACTGTTTGAACAGTTACTAAAAAGCCTGTTTTTTGGTTGTATATAAATTATACTTCAGTTTTAATTAAAAGAGTATGGAGAGGAAGAAACATATAACTGAACAAGTGTTAATAGTCTATCCTGTAAAGCAGTGCAGTGCTTACTGTTTTATACCAGACTTAGTTCCAGCTTTCCAATTCATTGAATGCTTCCTCAGTTATATGGGTTTATCCCTTCTTGAAAAAACCTAGTCTTTGATAGCTTTTGTGAAGTGAGTCTTTAAAACACAGTTATCTCTATATTTCATAGCCTACTTATGTTATTCTTTGCAAAATGTCAATTCCTCTGATCCTGCCTGCCAATGCAGGAGACACAGCTTTGATCCCTGAGTCAGGAAGATCCCATGGAGAAGGAAATGGCAATCTACTCCAGTATTTTTGCCTAGGAAATCCCTTGAACAGAGGAGCCTGGTGGGCTACAGTCCATGGGGTTGCAAAAGAGTTGGCCATGGCTTAATGACTGAACAACAACAGTAATAGAAACAAACCACACCTGGTTTCATTGTAGAGAGTTTCATTATAAATGTGCTCAGTTGGTCACAGGAATAGAGCAAGAGATTGAAATGATTAGTGGAAACAGCAACCACCATTCAGCCCATGCTGTGCTGACAGTAGATCAGTTGACTTGATTTTACATGAGAGAAATAAGTTTAGCCTCATGGTAAAAGGACAGTCTTATTTATGGTGCATGTTCTGGCAACTTACTGATATGGGGGGAAAATGTTTACCAGAATTCTGCAGCTATAAAATTATTTAAATCTGAAAACCCAAGTGTAAAGTTAAGATTTTTATGGAGTATGACTTAGTTTATTTTAAACATTTAGGTAAAAAATGTGTATCATACTGTCATAACTTTTCCTATATGCTTAAGAATGGGACCATCTTAATAAAGGTAGATGGTTAGATTGAAGATGTTACTGAAAATTTTTTGTTTTCACTCTTTTAAGTTTTTATTCTGTTCTCCTTCGGCAGAGATATTAGGATAGAAGGGTGTATACATACATTTATGGAGTTTAAAGTTCAAAACCTTGTTTGATATACTCATTATCCTTTTCTTAGTGCCATTTATTCCTGTATCTGACAAAATTTTTTTACTGGATTTTTGGGTTGTAATGGTTTTAACTCACATTGTTAGTGCCTAAGCATATCTTTTTCTACTTCTGTAGGAATTTAAGCAGAAACATAAAGCAGATAAACTTTCAAGTGTCTAATAGAGACAATTTGATCACTTTTATGGTAATAATTTTTTTTTCCTCTTCTTCATATAGGAGATTTTTCAAGAGCATGGGATGTTCTTCTTGACCATATACAATCAGCAGCACTCAGCAAAAACAATGAAGTATCTCTGGCTGCACTGAAAAGCTTCCAGGAAATTTTACAGATTGTGTCCCCTGTCAGAGACTCAGATAAGCCTGAGACACCACCTGCAGTTAATGTCCCGGCGCCTGTCCTTTTAGGGCCTATATCGGGCCCTAGCCTGAACAGGCCATTTGTAAGAACAGATTCCATTGGAGAAAGACTTGGAAGATATAGCAGCTCTGAGCCACCTGTAGTTACTGATGAGCTTGAAGATTTGAATCTCTGGTGGGCTGCATGGAACACCTGGTACAGAATTGGATCTGAAAGCACCAAGCCTCCTATTACATTGGATAAACTAACTTTCATTCCCAGCCAGCCTTTTCTTACAGCTTTAATTCAGATATTTCCAGCTCTCTACCAACACATAAAAACTGGTTTCAACATGGATGACTTGCAGAAGTTGGGAGTCATATTGCACCGTGCTGTTTCAGTCCCAATAAGTTCAGATGCCTCCCCTTTCATTCTTCCATCTTACACTGAAGCAGTTTTGACAAGTTTACAGGAAGCTGTACTTACAGCTCTAGATGTTCTCCAAAAGGTAATCGAATTTTAGTGGCTGTCTAAGCAATAATGCATATGGTTCTCTTGAATTTTTTTACTTTGCTAAATAATTTTTGGGATAAATTCTGGATCATCAAGATTGTTATGTATGTATACTTTGGGATGCATTCAAGATTGTAAAGATCCAGTTAATTTTAACATTTGTATTTTTCTAATATATTTTAAAAGGTAATTCAGGTTTATTTTGAGAGTCTTCAGGAAACTGCCTGCATGCTCTTATTTCTCTTCACCAGCATTTTTGATTTGTTCATTCAACTCTTCACAAGAATATGTACTTTTGGAGTGATAACTTTAGTAAAGTATTTCTGTAATTAGAAAATTAATTAGCAATGGGATTATATATTTTTTATCTGTATTTTAATTTTAGCTCTTGAATTGTTAGAAACCCATTAAAAAATAAGAATAAATTTGTAAAGTGTTTACCTCACAGAAATTTTAAAAGATATATTTTAACCCATATGTGTTTTGTTACTCCAAAAAAAAAAATTAAAACAGATCTAAAAATTGTTAAGCAAATTCCAGTTGGCAAACAAGACTAGATCAAAATCAAAGAATTCTTTAAATTGTCAAGGTAATTGTTAGCACAATTAACAACCACCAAAATGTTGAACAAAACAAGTATGAACTAAAGAGTCTGCGATCCCAGCAAAGTAGTTATGACATTCTGACAAAATTAGAATGGAAGTGGATTCTGATTACAAATGTGTTATCAGTAGCCATTTGGGTACTACAGATCATGCTTTCTAATTAAACAATTGCATTATATCCAACTGGATTGATGAAAACTTTCACAGTAATAATAGTGGTTTCTACTACAACATAGTACACCTTGATTGTCTCTGGAGGAGGTCTAGCTGAGCAGTAATTCCTTGACCACCTTACCCCTAGTTACTCTGTGCAGAGAAATTGTATAGAAACTTAAAATGTAAGAAAATCTGGCATTTTAATAATTTTATTACAGGGAGGATCAGTTTTTCATAATTGAAATTAAAAGAGCTGCTTTTGTTTTCAGTGGCAGAAGAAAAGTAGCCTGTCAGTGATAATTTTTTTCTCCCTGACTGTGAGCATAGGTTGTTTATAGACTACTGTGGAGGGAATGGAAAAGTTAGAAAAGGAGAGCATAGACCTTGTGGGATGCCCATAATCTAGAACTCTTACTCAGGTGTTTAATTCAGGTTTTATACGTATGTAGAGGATAGTAAACAAAGAAGAAACAGCAAACCCCCAAACTTTTTTTCTAGGGAAAAAAGCATATAATTTTACTTAGAACAAAACCTCTGCTTTAGCAATAAGAGAGCAAATAGAATCGTTCATCCCAAGCAGGCATTTGTTTTGAGCTTTGAGCTTTTTTAATGGCTTCGAAAAAGCACTTACCTTCAGTTGGAAAGTTAGGAAGTTTTATTGTTGGAAACTTTGGAACTTTTACTTATATCAGTTGATGTCATTTTGCATTACTGATTTTCACTCTAGCCATTGTTTATTACTTACGGGATTATTTAAATTATATTTCATAATACTTGAATGTGATTCAAACATATGGGGTCTTTAATATTTCCTAACAGAAGACTTAACATATTTCATTATTAGTAAGAGTGTTTTTATATTTTCCCCCACAGGTGTCAGAAAATTTTTTCACAAGCAAAATATACTTGCTTTGGAAGTTTATTCTTAAACTAATAAGCTATTCTGCAAAACACTTTACTGATTAAAAACTGTTTTCCTTCTTAAAGGAAAAACTCATTTCTAATTTCATATTTACCCTTATATTGTTTAGAGTTTCAGGGTCATGTGCTTTTCCTCTTGGTTTTCATATCACTAGTTCCCAACCAAAATGACTTAGTCCTATAGGCTAATTTTTTTTTTCCCCAAGATATTTTTACATACCTAGGGGACATGAGAATTTGATAATCTGTTTTCCTAAGTTTTGAGATCAGGAGACTGCATCTATCTTACTTATTGCTAACCTTTGTGAAGGCTGATAACTGGTAGCATGTGTACCTCCATGGTCAAGGCTACTGGAGTGGTACTTCAGGAGACACTGTCACATTGTGTGTGAATGGGGCTTCTACTTAATGGGGGCAGTTTTCTGAATCTCTCTGTACTTTGGCTTCCTCATCCATAAAAGGGAAATAATAACTCTGTAACTTTTTTTCTTAGTAAGTGGGATAGTATTTGTAAGGCATTTAGTGCCTGGCACAGTTAAACATTCAGTAAACATTAGCTGTTACTATTTTCATTATCATATTGTCTTGCAAAGGCCTTAGTACATGCTAAGTACAGAATGAATTATTTTAAATGACTTAATAAGAGAAACTTTGAATCATGTCAGATGTTAGATGTCCAGTTTCTTTTTTTGTTTTCACTTACACAATTTTCAAGGATTAATAGGAAATATTGTCCAGATAGATTGGGGCTTCCCAGGTAAAGTGGTAAAGAACCCGTCTGCTAATGCAGGAAACTTAAGAGATGAAAGTTCTATTCCTGGGTCTGGAAGATCCCCTGGAGGAGGTCATGGCAATCCATTCCAGTATTCTTGCCTGGAGAATCCCATGGACAGAGGAGCCTTTCGGCTCCACAGGGTCCATATGGTCCATAGGGTCACAAAGAGTTGGGCATGACTATAGTGATTTCACAAGCATGCTTATTGATTCTTAGCTTTTGGACTGAAATCTGCCACCAAATTTACACTATAGGCTTTTCTGATTCAGAATATTGAAGAAAGCCAATACTAATAACTTTTTCTTAGATAAAGTTTGTTGTTAAATTGACTCCATATTATGTATTTTAAGATCTCAGGATTCAGCTGTAACACTGTTAGTAAGTTTTGTTTTGTTTGTTTATAAAACACCACAAAAAATCAAAACATATAGTCCAGATCATTATTTGGTGCTATTTCCAGAAAAATTTTGATACTTAGTTTTCTAAGGTCTTCACACAGAATTTTGCTCTTCCTCTCTCCCGCCCCTCCTTTCCCTTCCTTCCTGCCTGCCTTCCTTTCTTTATTTGTCATTGAAAATAAAAGAATTCATTTAGGGTAATTATCTCTTTTCCACAGTAATTGCTACATATTTAATTCTAAGAGTTAAGACTCAGCAAGAAGTTAATAAAGAAGATTGTGAAATTAGTTAGTAGAGAGAATTTTTTTTAGGCTGTATACTTTTTAAGTTCTCCATTCACTTTTTCTGAGAAAAGTGACCAAACAGAGGAAGATGGTATTACATATCCTCATTCTGCTTTCCACATTATAATTACAGGATGATCTAATGGTATGTATGGGCAGCACTTTGCTTATCTACTTTGTATCTCAAGATCACTTTGTTAAAGCTAAATGGCTACCCGTTCTCTGAGGGAGAATAAAACTACTCTGTTATCTGACAGGTTAAAAAAGCCATGATTGTATGAAAATATACATGTTGTACACATAGTTTTAAAGAAAGTCCTTAAAATTTTGAGATGCTTTGAATTTTGATTTTGTATTTTGAAGGTGCCTCAAGTGTAGAATGATTATGCTTTTTGTTTTGGAAAGCACAAATATATTTTAGATACTCCATAAATTATATCATTAAATATTTTTCCTACAGAGAAAAATAAATGCTCAGACAGGAAAATATGAAAGGATGGGAGGAGAAAACACATTTGTTGCTAGACAAAATAAAAACATGAGATTTAAGTTCTTTCAACATATTTGATGTAATTAAAATTTGTAGTGTCTGAATATACATTTTGTTTTATGAAATTGTAGCATTAAGTTTAATTTTTATTAACTTAAATTTTTTTCTTGTTTTATATCAAGTCTATGTATTGATACATTAGATGCTAAATATACACTGCCCTGTTAAAAATTAATACATACATTTCTTTTAGAAACAGATTTTCATTCATGACTTATTTTCCCAACTGTAATGAACGTGCTTACTTGTTAAAGTCTCTGGTCCATGCATGGTGCAGGCATAAGCTGTCATTTTCATGAACTAATGTCATCAGTTAAGCACCTAAGTAGAAGTCAATCTCATCTTGGTCAGTGAAGCATTCTAAATTGTCTAAAGTGTGTGTTACTGAACAAATGATCAGATTGTGGAACCTCAGAATGGCCCATGACTTCTCTTTAAGTGCTTGCCCTTTGTTTAGTCTGCTAAGTAATAAGCCACACTTTTAATTAAAAAGTATTTTTTAGCTGATTAAAGTATTTAGCCTATACTTTATTCAATATTAGTTTAAAATAGTTTAAATGTCCTTCAGGGCTTCAAAAAGTATATAATGCTTAACATAAAATAAGACAGTCTTTAAGATTCTTTGATTAAACAAAAGCATAAATGGTAAAGAACTTAATGGAGTTCAGATTATACATTCTATTGTTCATATATTGTTTTATAGGCCATCTGTGTAGGACCAGAAAACATGCAGATAATGTATCCTGCTATATTTGACCAGTTACTGGCATTTGTAGAATTTTCATGTAAACCTCCACAGTATGGACAGCTGGAAACAAAACACATTGCAAATGCAAAATATAATCAGGTAATTTGCTATAAATTATATTTACTCTGTAAAATTTCATGTCTTATAAATGTAGTCAGTTCCACTTAAGATGGACTTTATCTCCAAACTTTTTCTTTCACAAATGAACTTTCATATTTCTATTAACAGTTTAAACTGGAAAGAAACATTATTTGGAAAACCTGTGCCCCTTCTTTTTTTTTTTTTTAATTGTTTATTGCTTTCTTTTCCCAAGTGGTTCTCCAGAAAGCTTGGCCTTTCCTGATACTCTGTAGTACATCTTTCTTCAGAGTTCCTTTCTTGGTGTCCTCATCATACTATAGAATGGCTTCTAAATCCCTACGCCTAGTCCTACTCTTATCTAAAATAGATACCTGCAATAGAAAATGAAGAAATGAGAAGTTGTCTACTACTGGTGTGAAATTTAGTTGGATTTTACATAAAATATTTTTTAGCCATAGTTGGCAAATTTTAACTTTGTTTTGGCTTAGGGGAAAAATAAATTTCTGAATGCATGCACGTGCTGATTTTCTTCACTCAACATAAAAATTATAATTTTACATGGTCCGAAAAGTAGTTTAATGTGTATTAACTTTTCTCATTCTATTTGTCTTGCAACACAATGGAATCACAATAGATCCAACTATTTGCACCGGTGAGTTAAATTTCCTAAAATTGTCCTAACCTATTGGCAACAAATAAAGTACAACTTTCCCAGTTTTTGATAGAATGCTCTATGTACTTTTTCTGATAGTTTTAATTTTTGCCTGGCTGAAAATTATTCTTTCATGAAATTATATCTCTTTGAAAACTTTGCATGTAATAAAACAATCTGACCTAAAACCAAGGCCTGAACTTTAAGACAAAGAAGCTTTCACTTTGAAAACAATATGATTTCATTTAATCTCATTTTTATTTTAACTCCATGTGAAAATATTACTTTCTAGGCGGAATGGGTTGCCTTGAATTATGTACCATTTGCTGAAAGGTCTTTAGACGTAGTTGTGGATTTATATCAAAAAACAGCCTGTCACAAAGCAGTGGTGAATGAGAAAGTACTCCAGAATATTATTAAGGTATCTTTTAAAAAAATTTTTATACTTTCATTTAATGATGATAACATTATTGAAATTTATCTTTAGGTAATTGTATATTGTCATATATTAAAATAAATGGAAAAATATAATCTGTTATTATTTATAGTGATTTTGCTCCAACATTCATGAATATTATTTAGGAAGATGTTTCTCTGAAATAAGAAGGTTTTTTTAATAAAACATATTTTAAAATATGCATTCGATTTTATGATTTTTCATCTTTGGCACAAGACAATAAGCATCTTGTTTCTTAGGACAGTATTTCTCATACTTTGATAAGCATTCAAGGAGAAATTCACAATTCATCCTATCGATTTAACTGATCATGCATACTTTTTTTGAAAGCCAGTTCCTCAGTGCATGGACAACCATTATTAAAATTCATCTGCTGTTGTGTGTGTCCTATTCCTCCAAAGTTTATTTCCTTTTTTCCCCCCCTGTTTTGAAGGACAAACCTAAACCTTGCTCTTACTCTAATATGTAGATGCTTTTATGTACTGGATAATTACAGTCTGATCTGAACTCTCTTCCCTCAAGGAAGAGCCCTTTCTCTGTTCCATGGTTCATCCTTCTCTTTGTGTTCGTCTGTTTCTTTTCCCACCGTTCTTTGCTGGCAATTCTTTCAGCCTCTTATACTTTATCCTGGGAATATGTCCCAGGTGGCACTAGTGGTTAAGAACCCATCTGCCAATGCAGGAGACATAAGAGATGTGGGTTTGGTCCCTGGGTCAGGAAGATCCCCTGGAGGAGGGCACAGTAACCCACTCCAGTATTTTTGCCTGGAGCATCCCATGAACAGAAGAGCCTGGCGGGCTATAGTCCATTGGGTCCCATAGAGTCAGATATGACTGAAGTGACTTAGCACGCATGCATGCTGAACACTTCCCTCAAGGAAGAAGACCTCTTTCTCTGTTCCAAGGCTCATCCTTCTCTTTGTGTTCATCCTTTTCTGTTCCCACCTTTCTTTGCTGTTAATTCTTTCAGCCTGTTATATTTATCCTGGGAAGAAGATTAAGCCTTTTATGTAAAATCTTTCTCTCATTTGACTTCTTACTCAAAATTGTTCTCTTTCAACTTTCCTTTACTTCTAAGCTCCTTTAAACAACTTGTAGCCTTCACCTAACCACCACTCACTCTAACCTGTTGTACCCAGGCTCACTTCCATATTCTGCTAAAAAAACTACTTACTTGAAGTTACAGAAGACAAAAGTCTTTAAATTCTAAGCCCTTTCTAATTCTTTATTTTCCTTGTTAATATGGTACTGCTCTGGTCTTTTTTTTAAAAAATAACTTTATTTATTTTTGGCTGTGCTGGGTCTTTGTTGCTGCATGGGCTTTTCTCTAATTGGGGTGAGCTGGGGCTACTCTTTGTTGCAGCGTGCAGGCTTCTCATTGCAGTGGCTTCTCTTGTTGTGGAGTGCAGGCGCGGTAGTTGTGGCACAAGAGCTTAGTTGCTCAAGTGCCTGTTGGATCTTCCCTGACCAGGAATTGAACCCATGTACCCTGCCTTGGCAGGTGGATTGTTTACCACTGAGCCACCAGCAAAGCCCCTGGCCTTCTTAAAATTGTTTCTTCCCTTGATTTTCTGTCATAGTTCTTTCTGCCCCTCACCACTCATCCCCTCAAAACTGTCTTGTTTTGTTGAGATTTGTTGAGAATTTGTTGATTTGTTGAGAATAAATTTTAAGCACTTCTGTCACGGGTACTAAGAAATAGTAGAGATTAAAAATGAATAAGATAGTTCATACATTTAATAATTCAATAAAAGATCTATAAAAAGAAAAATAATAATGCAATATATTAAGTACTAAGTGAAGACCTCCAAGTAGAGGCAGCTTTGTGTTCAGAGAAAGCTGGATTAGCATAGTGCACTGCTGTGTACTTGCTGCTCTGTGATTTTGGAGCAAATGAAACTGAGAGTGTTTCTCATCTGTAAAAGAAGGATAATACAATGCAAATTTCATGTCTTAACCATTAAGAGATTCAAGTGAGATATGGCATTTAACAATACTTGCCAAGTAGTCAGTATTGAATAAAAGTTCAGTTCTCCCTTCCCTCTGTTGACAAGGAAATAACTAAACTGCCTATGGGATTCTGGCAAGGGTTAAATAAAGTAACATTTGGAGAAGGAATACCCAGCAACAAGGGAGAAGGAGATCTAGATCAATTAAACAACATAAAGATCATGGTATATTTTTAAAGCATTGTTGAGAAATCCCACTTAGGGAGCTAACAGGGCCTGGAATAGGTCTGAAAAAGTGGCTTTGGGTTTTACAAGCCATCATAAGGAATCAGACCTTCTTTAACCACTGAAGAGCTGAACTTGGAGGAGTGATATGAATCAGTTTGTATTTTTAATGGAATTAAATAATCTCTTTTCTGTATTTCTGAACAGTTGGTTGATGCCGCTTACTACATGTATTGTGTTAATTGGACAACGCTCTTCCTTCCTTGGAAACTGAGCTTTGTGACAGCAAGAACTGAATTTTCTAGTTTCACATACATTTATTGAATATATAGGATATGCCAGTCTCTATATTCATTAAATGTTTTTTAAAAATAAATGTATAAGTCAAATGTATCTGTTGTACTTAACATTCCCTTGATACTGGTAAACTATTAATCTAGTAGTAAACTATCTAACCTTAAGTTATAACCTGTTAATTCAGAGTGGCCCATGTATAATTTAGTATTCTTTTGTTGGCATATGACACACATTCAGTCTCTGACTAGCTTTAAAAATAAAAGAGCATGCTTAGTTGGAAAAGTCAGAGATAGAGGGAGGGCTTTGGGATTGGTGTATCCAGTGGTTCAGTACTATCTCCAGAAAGCAAATTTTTTTCTTCCTTGTTCTGATTTCCAAGGGTTGACTACATATCCTATGTTTTTCCTCATAGTTGTAGGCTAATAAAGGGATTATATGTCAGCAGCAAGTGTGTGTGTGTGTGTGTGTGTGTGTGTGTGTGTGTGTGTATCAGATTATTCTTAAGTTACTACAGTTAACCTTAAATGAACCAGCTTTAGTTCCATGCCTAGTCTTGAACCAGTGATTATGGCCAGAGAAATGGAATAGATTGATTGGCTTAATAAATTGATCATCTCCTTACCCTAATTTCCAACTGGATGTGGGGAGGGGAAAAAGATTCTGGGTAGGCTAAATTATCTTTTGTTATCATACTATTGTGTAATGGTTCACATGTTCACTATGTAAGTATTCAATAATAATTTGTGTGGAAGATGAAATCAGGTTTTAGGTTCACTCCATAACATTGAATTATGAAAATGTATCTCTTTTAATTTTTATCTTTCTCAGACTAGAATTTTTGTATAAAAATAGAGTCTGGGCACTCTCATGAACATAATCAGATGGTATATTGGAACTGTTTATTGATGGTGCTCTGGGCTAACTCACTGTGATGGTTGGGTCAGTCTAGTCTTCTAGTTGTTGGATAGAACTATGACCAGGGAACTTCATTCTAAGCCACCAAATTAGTTCTTTAATGATTAACAGCAAGTTGACCAATTAGAAAGTAAGTCTCATTATTTCAGTCATTATACAGATGCTATGCTGTGACTTTGAAGATAAAGGCAATCAAATTCTTAAATTACCAGTTTTTCTCAAATATTTGCAAAAGGAAGAAAGTACATTAAAATGTTAGTGTAGAATATAAAATTCAAAAAATTTTAGAGATAAAATATAAAGCATAGTAATATTCTCTAGGCCATGTTTACCTAACCATTAGTAAAAAATTATTGATCTCTCTTGGATAGAAGAGACCCCATTCATCAAATTAGTTGCCAGGAGAACTACAGCAGAATGCTCTAAGTTTATAACTGCATTAGAGAAGCTGCAAGATTGTAAATTTACTACTCTTAATCTTAACTTTTCAGAAAACATCCTTATATTTTATGATGAGAAACTACGGTCCAAAAATGGTTATTACTTCTTCAGGGTCATTGTTTGTAAAATGGACATAGGACTTAAAAGTATATCTTTCTAGGTAGTATAATTTGAAAACCATGTCTGAGAATTGGCCTTTCTAGAAAGTAACATCTATTTAAAATGAAAATGCTTATCTTATTTTTTATAAGAACAAAGAGAAGCTGTAATTTTTTTAAAAAAAAATTTTAAAAGCTGAGTGTTTGTTTTAATTAGTATTTATCTTAAACTGTCTTTATTTTCCCAGACTCTTAGGGTTCCCCTCAGCTTGAAGTATTCCTGCCCTTCTGAAAGCACTTGGAAACTAGCAGTATCTTCTCTCCTCAAAGTTCTTTCTATTGGGCTACCTGTTGCCCGGCAACATGCTTCTTCGGGAAAATTTGACAGTATGTGGCCGGAACTAGCCAACACCTTTGAAGACTTTCTCTTTACTAAAAGGTCAGCTCATTCATTTTTACAATTAAGACAATCTTTCAAGAAGTGCACATTATACCTATAATTGCCTAAGAACAGTATTTCTCTTTATTCATTAGTTAACTAATTGACTATTAAGATTGCTAGATTGTATACAAAGAACGAGTTAGGCATTTATGCACTGGGTACATTATCTGTAAGCAGAGGATAATTTTGCTCTTTACCATGTTGCTGGTTGTAAGATAGGAGTCTTTTCTATAAGACCACATGATTAAATCATAATTAAGGAGCCATGGTTTTAACTTGATGAATCTAAGAAGATCTGTTAAAAAAATCCAGTGTCCATTTAGCATCACAAGAGAAGAACCATATCAGAAAATCAGTTTTTTTCAGAATAAATAAGATCGTTGGTAATAATGAACAGCTCTTTAAGATGTTTAAGTTGTGCAAAGAAGAATGAAATTTTCATTGTGTAATGTGCAACAGAGGGTGTATCTTAAGGATGGTATTTTGGCCCCTCACTGAATGAGAATAGGATAATTGAAATGTGGGCTAAATTTTTTGAATGAGGAATCTGCTCCAGTCTGTCTAAAGCTATACTAATACAGCAGTCACTGCTGCTGCTGCTACTGCTGCTAAGTCGCTTCAGTCGTGTCCGACTCTGTGCGACCCGATAGATGGCAGCCCACCAGGCTCCCCCATCCCTGGGATTCTCCAGGCAAGAACAATGGAGTGGGTTGCCATTTCCTTCTCCAATGCATGAAAGTGAAAAGTGAAAGTGAAGTGGCTCAGTCGTGTCCGATTCTTAGTGACCCCATGGACTGCAGCCTTCCAGGCTCCTCTGTCCATGAGATTTTCCAGGCAAGAGTACTGGAGTGGGGTGCCATTGTTTTCTCCTTTTAATTAACTAAGTCACATTAAAAATTGAGTTCTTCAGTCTCATTAGCTAGTCTCATTAGCCATGTCTCATTTGTGGCTAGTGGTTGCTATAGAGGGCACTGCATGCAGATCATTGAACATTTCCGTCATAGGAAGTTCTGTTGGGCAGCACTGATCTAAAATGTACCATTTTATTAGAGATGGGCTTATCACTAATAGCTGTGATAGGTAGGCAGTCTTCAGTACTCCTACAGTCTAATTTTCCTTTGTGCTATAGTGGTGAAATTCTGTGATAACAAAAGTTTTTCTGTTTTGTTTTTTTTATCCGTTAATCACTTTTTTTAAACTATAGAATGATGAATATGCCATGTACTGCTGTGTAACCATTTTAAATTGCTAGTTTGAAATCATTTAAATTATAAATTTCATATACGTGAAGAAAAATTTACATTGGCACGTTGACAGTGATCAGATGAGTCTACAGCAGAGTGATTTAATGAAGAAATTTTGTCTGTCTTTCTAATGTTTAGTTATTTAGTAAAGAAAAATTGTAGAGTACAAAAGCTTAACTTAAATTTTTTCTCTATAAGAGCTTATCTGATGTTTCAGAATTAGAAGCAATGATATGTGATCCTAATTTCTGTTTCCATAACTAGTCAGATTTTGTTTCGCTTTCTTACATATTTCTTACCTCTAGAAATCTTACTGATACCAATGCAAGCATACTATACCTTTCTCTGTGCTGTTTCCCAACTGTTTATGGTCTGCAAGCTGCTTTCACAAGGCAGTACGGTAACAGAAAACAAAACCAAAATCAACTAGAAGAAAGGAGAGGCTTTGAACATCACTGAGGGCTCTCATAAATGAATGAATTATTTAAACGAGTGAAAGAAAAATCCAGTTAAAAATGAGAAACTAAAAGATTGTAGCCTGGTAGACACTTGGACTTCGCTAGTGGCTCAGACGGTAAAGCGTCTGTCTACAGTGTGGGAGTCAGGAAGATCCACTGGAGAAGGAAATGGCAATCCACTCCAGTACTATTGCCTGGAAAATCCCATGGATAGAGGAGCCTAGTAGGCTACAGTCCATGGGGTTGAAAAGAGTCGGACACGACTGAGCGACTCCACTTACTTACTTAGACACTTGAGGTCTATTAGGAATTCATTCAAACACCCTTTTAATACCAAAACACGGTGGTAGTTCTTTAGAACAGTGGTTCCTAGCCTTTTTGGTACCAGAGACCAATTTCATGGAAAACAGCTGCTTATCTCCTATGTGGCTGGGTTCCTAATGGGGTTGGGGACCCGTGCTCTAGAAGACACATGGGCTAGTGGGAATTCATACAGTTATGGTCTGTTGACCTTCAGTTAAAAACACTAAGTACTACCCGGAAGAATTGAAACATTCACACAAAAACTTGTACACGAATGTTTATAGCAATATTATCATAATAGCCAAATAAATGAAAACAATCCAAATGTTCTGATGAATGGATAAATTTGATTTGTACATGCATACAGTGGAATAGTTAGCCGTGAAATACTGATGCATATTACAATTTGGATGAATCTTGAAATCGTTATGCTAAGTGAAAGAATGCAAACACAAATGAGGTCACATACAGTTTGACTTGTGTTTCAGAGTTGGGAGGAGGGTAGAATAAGGCATGACTACTCATGGATGCAGAGTTTCTTTTGGAGGTGATGAAAATATTCTAGAATTAGAAATGACCATTGTACAACTTTGAATATACTAAAAAGCATTATATGGTACCATTTAAAAGGATACATTTTATGGTATGAATTACATTTCAAAAAGTAAATTTAATGTACCATACAGACAGAACTGAAGAAAAATACAAATAATATTTTATCAGTTTGAAGTCTCTTTTCTGTCAAATAAGGATTCATGAAAAAAAATTTTTTTTAAGATTTCCATTATACTTCTCAAACTTAGACTATAACAATCTTATATGTCTCATTTGTGCCTACAATATTGACTATCTCCCTTTATAATTTATAGGTAAATTCTGTTAATCATCTGTGGTTTTAAAAGCTCAACCAATGTTTTTTGATATGCTCACAATATCTAGTAAGGATTGTTATTGTTCAGTTGCTAAGTTGTGTCTGACTCTTTGCAACCCCATGGACTGCACAGCATGCCTGGTTCCTCTCTGTCTCCACAGTTTCCACAGATTTGCTCAAATTCACGTGCATTGAATTGGTGATGGTGTCTAACATCTCATCCTCTGCTTCCCCCTTCTCCATTTGTCTTTTGTCTTTCCCAGATCTAGTAAGAATACTAACTATAAATTAAAACAAATAACCACTATAGTGAATTCTGAGATCAGAATATTCAGCCTGTCCACAGTTGAATAAATGTCTGATTTTATTGATCATTAGAATTAGAAGTAAACTTTTCAGCTTTGTACACTATTCCCTTCCCTCATATATTTTTAAAAAGTAGTTTAGTGTTTCTGATGTGTGATCCCAATAATGTTAATACTGTATGTTCTTGATAAGCTTTTTTAAATTGGTAGTTAGCCAATTGGTATTTTCTCTGTGTGTGTCTATTTTAATACATGTAATGAGATAAACCAGATAATACCAAATAGAGCAAGAATAGCTCTAGATATAAAACTCTATACTCTACCTCTAAATCTAAACATGGTAATACTGTTCTTACATTTATAATTTTTATAAAAGAGCAGAACTTAGGTTCAGATATAAGTCTAGGTTCAAATTGTGGTTTGTCATTTATTTGCAGTGTGTCTTGGTCATATGACTAGCCATTCAAAGCTTCAGTTTCCTCTTCTGTCAATTACATGGAATACCTGTGGTTACTGTGAATATAGGTGATACTGTGAATAAAGCTCTTAATACAGTGGTTGGCTTTCTAATTTTTGCTGTCATTATTATTGTAATAATCATTATCATCCTATTCTCAGCTGTTTTTAAAAGTGCTTAATATTTCATTGTTTCATAAGCTTAATAGAACTTTACTGCCCATTCTTATTAAGAGCCACAGGGTCTAGAATTGACTTTGGGTCTCTCAGAACTGTTGATTTATTCTGATTTTGGTGGAACAGTTTTCTGCTTTAGAAAGTCTGAATCAGTCCTCTTTTCAGATGTTTGCTTTTATTATAAATATATTTAGTATATCATATTTATTACAAATTAGTGATTAATGGGCTGTCACTGAGTGAATAATTAAGCATCTTGACCATGGCTCTCTTAAATCACTGGCAATATAAGTGAATTCAGTTTTTGTCACAATGGTAATTTTTGCTGTGACTCCAGATGATAGTATTTTTACTTTTCCTTGTTTTTCACTCATAGTACTAAAAGACGTTTAGTTCTACAGATTTTATTTAGTTCAAGATTGAGCCAAGTATTTTTGTAGCTAAAATTTCATGTTTGTAATTAGAATACTAATTACTTTAAGAAATAACTGTTCTTTTAAATAAATGATAATGTTCTAACTTGGATGAGGAAATTTTTTTGATGTTCAAATTCTGTTTGTATTTTCAGGAAGTATTTTACCTTTAAAAATCAAGTCTTTTATGTGTTTATATTTTTTAGCATACCTCCAGATAACCTCTCTATTCAAGAATTTCAAAGAAATGAAAGTATTGATGTTGAGGTGAGGAATCTATTTAAAACATTTTCCTACGACTATACAAACCAAATAATAAAAATGTTGAAACTGTAAAATTGCTTAAAACATAAATAAAGTGATACATTGAATATGAACCTAAAAACATTAAAACTCTCAAAAAGGTTAAAGTTTAATTTTTAAAGCACTGATATTTAAAAAACTACTTTTTTATATTTGTTAGCTTTGTGCATGTTGTCTAGATACTTAATTGTGTCCACTTAATAAAGAGCAGTTAATTTAGTAAAATAAATCTATCAGTGAGCATGTATTTGAGAGCTTTATAAAAGTTTGACAAATCAGATGTTTGTATTTAATTGATAAGTTGCTCAGATTTCTCTATTTTTAACCAGCTGTAGCAATGGCACTCCACTCCAGTACTCTTGCCTGGAAAATCCCATGGATGGAGGAGCCTGGTGGGCTGCAATCCATGGGGTCGCTAAGAGTCAGACACGACTGAGCGACTTCACTTTCACTTTTCACTTTCATGCACTGGAAAAGGAAATGGCAACCCACTCCAGTGTTCTTGCCTGGAGAATCCCAGGGATGGGGGAGCCTGGTGGGCTGCCGTCTATGGAGTCACACAGAATTGGACACGACTGAAGTAACTTAGCAGCAGAAACAAATAATGAATGTTTTTTAAAGAATATATTCTTCTGATTATAAATGGAATTTAAACAAGTAATTTTCAGTTATGGATTTTTGGTTGAGGGGGTTTATTATTTCCCTGTAAGTGGGATAGGGGAACTTTTTAAATAAAACAAATCAAATAAATTACATAAAAAGCGTTGGCATCATATACAGATGTAAAGTATTGCCTTTTGTCCCATTACTGTACTAACTCTTATAAACTCTTCTTCAAACTTTTGTTTTTCTTTAAAAGGCAAAATAATACATTATATGTTAGAAATAAGCTATTTAACAAAAATGACTATAACTTCTTAATAGCTCATTTTTATGGTACTAAAAGGTGATTTAAATCTTATTCTTAGTCCCTTTTTAGATATGGTATTCTAACATGGATGTATTTCATATGCTGATTTTTTTTTCTCCCGAGCACACTTTGCATTTATCATGTTGAATATCAAAATGTATTGAATTTGTATAGGAAACAGTTTGTAGTATTATTTGTAATAAAGTTTATTCACTAAGACACATGAGGGAAGCAAACTAATTATCCTCTATATTAACATTAAAATGCTTTTATACATCTATTAGGAAAAATTCTGATACTCTTTTAAAATAAAATTTAAATTTTATTCTATAAGTTATTATCTCTTAAAAAATAATGAATTTGCCTCTTTTGTTTTAGGTAGTTCAGCTTATCAGCACTGAGATATTGCCTTATGCCAATTTTATTCCTAAGGAATTTGTTGGTCAGATAATGACTATGCTTAATAAAGGATCAATACATTCTCAGTCATCTTCATTTACAGGTATGTTATTTCAATGATTTTTTAAAAATGTTAATAAACACTGAAATACTTTTGAAGAAGCTGACTTGTAGAAATGTTACTTCTACAATTGTGGTAAATGTAAATGGGTGAATGGTTAAGAAAGAATGTAATGTAGAACATTAAGCTTTATGAGGGAAAAATGTGATAAATATTCTGTGAATTGTGTGTGATGAATTAAATTGCAGAGTACTTATGGAAATCACCTAAATCATTGCAGGCTGACATAAGTTAGCCAGTTTTGTGAAGTCATGGATTATTGTGAAGTAATGAGTGTATATTCTTACCACTTAGTTAACTTGGTTAACTTAATAGTTGGGTAACAAGTGTCAGTTTTGTCATCTATAAAATAAAGATCTTAATACCAACCTCTCAGGACTATAAATTGCAGTTAGTCCATTTACAAACTGGTTCTTTTTCCTAGTGCAGACAGTTTTTTAAAATAATCTGGTAAAGTGCAGGTTTAACATTCACTTCAGCCACTCAGTTGTTTCCAACTCTCTGATGCCATGGATTGAAGCACCAACTCCTGGAGCTTGCTCAAACTCACATCCGTTGAGTCGGTGATGCCAGCCAACCATCTTATCCTCTGTCATCTGCTTCTCCTCCTGCCTTCAATCTTTCCCAGCGTGAGGGTCTTTTCCAATGAGTCAGTTCTTTCATCAGGTGGCCAAAATATTGGAGTTTCAGCTTCAACATTAGTCCTTCCAATGAATATTCAGGACTGATTTCCTTTAGGATGGACTGGTTGGATCTCCTTACAGTCCAAGGGACTCTCAAGAGTCTTCTCCAACACCATAGTTCAAAAGCATCAGTTCTTTAGTGCTCAGCTTTCTTTATGTCCAACTCTCACATCCATACATGACTACTGGAAAAACCATGGCTTTGACTAGACGGACCTTTGCTGGTAAAGTGATATCTCTGCTTTTTATTATGCTCTCTTGGTTGGCTTTTCTTCCAAAGAGCAAGCATCTTTTAATTTCATGGCTATAGTCACCATCTTCAGTGATTTTGGAGCCCCTAAAAATGAAGTCTGTCACTGTTTACATTGTTTTCCCACCTGTTTGCCATGAAGTGATGGGACTGGATGCCATGATCTTAGTTTTCTGAATGTTAAGTTTTTAACAAACATTAGAACATCAGAGAAAAATTTCTGAAGTCCATTTAATGTAGTTAACTTCTTAAGAATATTTAAAAATTATAGATCAGTTTTTATAAAATACATTTTAAGAACCATATTTATAACTACATGTAAATATTCTGTTAAATAAGGACTATTGAATTACCATATATACTTTTTATAGCAATTTTTTGATGATACCTGTTGCTATTTATAGTATTAATTGTACCAAGATAAAGAAGGTACATGTATGTATATTCTTCCAGTGACTTTACAATCAGACACAAATTTTTCAGCTTTAACTTGGAGTTTTCTTTAAATGTATACATACAAAGTCTTTTTGCTAATAAATAAGGTCAACTTATAAACACAGAGGTTCCAGTGATATTTGGTGCCCTGTTCTTGAGTATGATCTGACAGCCAGAGCTCACAGATGATTGAGGAAATCTGCCAACACGAAAGAGAAAGACCAAAACAATTGAGAGGTTAGAAAAAATTGGGAAGAAAGAGATAAAAATGCAGAGCCATAGAAAACATTTATTTTAAAAAATTATAATTAGGATGTTCAAGGAGATAAAAGATTTTACATTCATAAAACAAGAAAAATGCTGTTAAAGTGGAACAGTTAGAACACAAAAGAGTTCAAAGAAGCTAAAAATATGATAGCTGACATAAATTCTATGAAAGGTTGGAAGAAAACATTAAGGAAAAACCTAGAAGTAGAACAAAGACAAACAAGTGGACAATCTGAGAGGAAAGAAAATGGATCTCAGGGATGTTACATCTGACAGTAGGTCTTCCAAAAAGAGAAAAACTTCGAGAGGAAGTTATTAAAGAAACAAATTGAAGATATAAATCTGCAGATTAAAAGTGGTCACTGTTGGGCTTTAACCCCAGAGTTTCTGGTTCAGTAGGTCTGGAGTGAGGCATGAGAATATGCTAACACATTCTCTGGTGATGCTGATGGTGCTAGGAACTACACTTTGAGTATGACAGTAAAATGACACTTTCAGAAATGTAGTCTCAAAATTTTTACTTCCTCCCATTCACGTTCTCAGGAACTGCAGAATATGCCCTGTGAAAACAAAGGAGTAAATCAAGAAAGGGGAGAGCGTTAAGATCTAGAAAGTAAGATATAACACAAGAGAGAATAAAAAACTCACAGGGTGAGGCCAGAGACTGGTTCCAGGAGATAACTGGACAGCATATCCACAGGGCAACTAGTCCAGACCGGAGCAGAGGTCAGGGTCTGGGGAAGATGCTGCCAAGAGAAAAAATGAAAGAGACAATCAAATGGATTATTCCAAGTTGGACCATGTGGAAGACTATTGAGAGGTGTTCTATAGTGCTGTTGAAGTGTAACCAAAGACCAGGACATGAAAACTTTAAAGTGATGTGAGTGGATAGTCATGCCTTGTTTTTGATCTTGCAAGGGGGAAAATTGTTCTCTCTCTCTGTCACACACACATTATAAGTTTTTCATACATACTCCTTACCACTTAAGAAATTTCCTTTTATTCCTACATTGCTAAGAATTTGTATCACTAGAGTATATTAATTTAACCTTGTATTAACCATCAAACATTATTAATTCTACAGAAGCAGAGATTGATATTCGTTTGAGAGAAGAATTTTCTAAAATGTGTTTTGAAACCCTGCTTCAGTTTTCCTTCAGTAATAAAGTCACAACACCTCAAGAAGGCTACATCTCACGAATGGCACTCTCAGTGCTTCTTAAGAGGTCTCAGGATGTACTACATCGTTATATAGAGGATGAAAGATTAAGTGGCAAATGCCCTCTTCCAAGGTATATGTATATATATATTTTTAATTAAAGAAATACACTATCATAGTTGTTAATAATTTAAAAAACTGAGAAAGTCAGGTGTTTTCATAAATATTTCTGAACTTGAGGCTGTTTATAATTTTATTTATTCCATACAATGTAAATATTCATAAGCTTTGCTGCATATATATTAGTGTGTTTATTATAGGATGCCTTTTCTGACTCCTTATGGGGGTTAAGTAATATATGACATACATACCAAGTTACTTATATTATTTTGGGAAAAAAATGAATTCTAAAATATATCTTCCCAAGGATTTCTGCTTAAGGACCTGTGGATCTGTATTAACACATGATTGTTAATTTCTCTAGAGAGAAAATAATAGTTAAATCATACTTTATGAACTTCCTTGTTTGTTTTACAGTCATTTCAAGATTTCTCTGTAAGTCATCTAGCCATATCTTGTATCTTCTTTTCATCTACTTAGCCTAATTAAGTCCTTGTACCTAAACTGATTTCCTTCTCATTTGGTCAAGCTCTAGATCTTTCTGCTAACCCAAGGCTAATCAAAGTTGGGGTACAGATCAGAATTCATAAAAAAATACAATAAAAAATTGGATTATGTTGCCAACCTAGTTTTTAATGTGTAAGTTAGAATTTAAGGCAAAGCAAGTGAATCAAACAGAACATGATATTGGACGACAAAGTAATCTAAGTCAGGAAAAGAGTTAGGAAGATTACTGTGGATCCCCTTCTATAAGGCAGTATTGGAGAGGTAAATCACTAACCCTAAGTATTTGTGTACATTCTTATTTACTTAGAATAAATCTCTAGAGTTGGAATTGACCTGTCAAAAGATACAGACCTTTTAAAAGGTTTCGATATATATTACAAATTGCCTATCAGAGACTTCTACCAGTTTACATCCTCCCAGGAGTATATTATTATCCTTCTCCTCAGTTTTTAGCAGTTTAAAATTATTTGCCATTTTATCACTTATCTTTTAAAAATTTGATGAATGAAAAATAATCTGATTGTTAATTAGGCAGATTTATTTTATTATAATCTTGATTATTAATAACTTAATTATTATTAAAGGCAAGTTATTAATTTGCCTTAAAATTTTTTTTATTCTTTAATTACCAATGCTTATTTGCTATTTGTATTTCTGCTTTTAGGACCACTATATTTTGAATTTCTAGAACATAAATTATACCTTCTAATAAATTATATACAAAAACATTCCAAAGACAGGTGTTAGTAATTCGGTTATTGTCATGATTGAAAATTAATTTATTTAAAATTGACCTCTGAAGTATACTTATGAAAGCAATAATAGGGTTGCCTTGATTGGAGTATTTTTATTAGAGCAAAAGATACTTGATTTCAGAAAGCAGTTTTCCTTCTTTCCTTTCTTGTGTTTTAAGTGTTTATTGCTTTAAATAGTCTTATTATAATTGTTATATTATTGTATTGTCTTATGTTTAATGCAGTATTATTACATTCTTTTCTTAAAACGACATTGCAGCCCAATAAAATACCTGTATACTTAAAAAGTGGAGAAGTAAACAGCAACCCACTTCAATATTCTTGCCTGGAGAATCCCATGGACAGAGGAGTCTGGCAGGCTATGGTCCATGGGCTTGTAAGAGTCGGACAAGGCTTAGTGACTAAACCACCAAACCACCACCATACTTAAAAAGGGAGGCTTGAAATAGTACCCTCTCATACTATTAAGAAAATCTTATCAGTTGAGTGATAACACAGATTCATACCAGGAGTGGGGTGTGGGGGAGGACTGTAGAGAAGAAGAGATATATTTCTACAGAGAGAAAGAATAATCAAACTACTCTTGTTGGTCCTTTACTCCAAGCTTATTCTTCATCGCTGATGTCTCTAAATTGACTTTGAGCATATTTCTTATATGTTGTTTTAGAAAGTTAAATAAGTACTGTTGTAATTTTAAACATACTTTTAACAGCATGATAAATTATGTACAGGGGGTAATAACAATCTTTATATACATTTAAGTTTTGGCAGATCTCTTTTAGTACTAATTAGTTAAAAAGAAAAAAACTTTTGTAGAAGTTTTAACAGCATATCTTATACAGTGTTTTAATTTTAAGTAGTTTTAAGAAATATCTTACAAATAAATTTAAATTTGCATGAATAGATTGTCTTTCCCCCCATTTTAGTGTTGATAACTTAGAATAACTATAAATCTTAGTTGCATACCAAAATACGTTACTGAAATGATTTTATTTTATAAGAATTTAAAACTAATATTAACTTTGCACTGTTTAATGTTCAGTATTTTCCAAAGTATATCTATTTGTATAATTTAGTGAAAAAAACACACGTGGTGTATCTTAAAATCTTTTTGGAAATAATTTCCCCCTTTTTTTTAGGCAACAAGTAACAGAAATCATATTTGTTTTAAAAGCAGTCAGTACTCTCATTGATTCACTTAAGAAGACTAAGCCTGAGAATGGTAAGTACTTAGAAACCCAGTAATTCTAAGCTTATAACATTTATGTTCTATTTGTGTTGTATTTTTGTACTACTGTTTAGTTTACTGAATGTTAGGAATGTAACAGCTACAAGACTTTTTTCCCTTGGGCCTTAGGACAACAAAGCAACAAGTCCATTATAGCCGACATAAGGATGTCAATTAAGTACAATTGCTTTGTAATGTTTTCCTTATTTTAAACAAATTTTGCCAACTTTTTCCCCAACAGCTTTGAGATATAGTTGATATATAACAGTATATAAGTTGAAGGTATACAACTTGTTGATTTGATATATTTTCAATATGTCACATAATTACCATTTCTTTTCTTGCAGTGAGAAGGTTTAAAATTTACTCTTAGCAACTTGCAGGCATATAATATGGTATTATTAACTGTAATCACCATGCTGTGTGTTAAATCTCCAGAACTTATTCATCTTATACCTGGAAATTTGTATCCTTTGACCAACATCTACCCATTTCCCCAACACTCTCAGTTCTTAGTGACCACTGTTTTACCCTCTGTTTCTTTGAGTTCAGTTTTTCTAGATTCCACATATAAGCAATATAATACTAGTATTTATCTTTCTCGGTGTGACATTTCATTTAACATAATGCCCTCAGGTCCATTCCATTGACTCACATGGCGGGATTTTCTTCCTTCTCATGGTGGAGTAATATTTTGTTGTGTGTGTGTGTGTGTTTACAAATATATGTAAATATGCATATACATACATACTGCATCATTAGTCGTCTTCCACTGATGGATACTTCGGTTGTTTCTATGTCTTGGCTACTGTCAGTAACGCTACAGTGAACATGGGGATACAAATATTTCTTTGAGATATGCTTCCAGTTTCTTTGGACATATGCCTAGAAGTGGAGTTGCTGGATCATAGTTCTAGTTTTATTTTTTTGAGGACACTCTCTACAGTTTTTCATGGTAGATGTACTAAATTACATTCCCATTCACAGGCACCAGTGTTACCTTTTCTCCATATCCTTGCTAACACTTAATGTTTCTTCTTTTTTTGATGACACTATTTTAACAGGTTTCAGGTAATACCTCATGGTTTATTATTATTTTATTTATAGAGGTAACATTGGTTTGTAATATTACATGTTTCATGTGTACAATATTTTATTTTTACTTGTGTATACACTGTACTAGTGTGCTCTTAGTTTTATTGACTTTTGCTGTTAGTCTCTCTCTCAGTTGTTTCTGCTCTGGTCTTTATTATTTCCTTTCTTCCACTGACTTTGAGCTTCATTCATCCTTCTTTTCTAGTTCCGTTATATGTAAGGTTAGATTTTTTTGAGAATTTTCTTATTACTTGAGGTAAGCCTATATTGCTGTAAACTTCCACATAAGTACCACTTTAGCTGCATCATGTAGATTTCGGAATGTTATATTTTTGTTTCCATTTGTCTTCAGGTGTTTTTAAAATTTACCCTTTGATTTCTTCATTGACTCAATAGTTGTTCAGTAGCATGTTTTTTCAGAGAAGGCAATGGCATCCCACTCTAGTATTCTTGCCTAGAAAATCCCAGGGGTGGGGGGGAGCCTGGTGAGCTGCAGTCCATGGGGTCGCTATGAGTTGGACACGACTGAGCGACTTCCCTTTCACTTTTCACTTTCATGCGTTGGAGAAGGGAATGGCAACCCACTCCAGTGCTGTTGCCTGGAGAATCCCAGGGACAGTGGAGCCTGGTGGGCTGCCGTCTATGGGGTTGCACAGAGTCGGACACGACTGATGCAACTTAGCAGCAGCAGCAGCATGTTTTTTAGTTTCCACATATTTGTGATTTTTCCAATTTTCTTTTTGTAGTTGATTTCTAGTGTCATACTATTGTGATTGGAAAAGATGTTTGATATGGCTTCAGTCTTCTTAAATTTATTGAGACTTGTTTTGTGCCCCAACATGTTGTCTGTCCTTAGTAATGTTCCATGTGTACTAGAGAAGAATGTGTATTCTGGTGCATTTGGATGGCATGTTCTATATATGTCTATCAAACCCATCTGGTCTGATTCATTGAAGGCCACTTACTTCTTTGTTGACTTTCTGTCTGAATGATCTATCCATTGCTGTAAGTGGGGTGTTAAAGTCACCCACTGGTATTGTGTTGCTGTCAGTTTCTCCTTTTAGATCTATTAATAATTACTTTATATATTTTGCTGTTTCTGTGTTTTTGTTGTTCAGTTGATAAGTCGTTTGTGACTCTTCTGTGACCTCATCGACTATATAGACCACCAGGCTCCTCTATCCATGGGATTTTCCAGGCAAGAATACTGGAATGGGTTACCATGCCTTCCTGTAGGGGATCTTCCCGACCCAGAGATTGAACCTGTGTCTCTTGGCAGCCAGGTTCTTTACCACTAACACCACCTGGAATAGGTACATATATATTAGAAACTGTTACGTCTTCTTGATGAATTTTCCCCTTTATCATTATACAGTGTTCATCTTTGTCTCTTGTTACCTTTTTTTGGCTCAAAGTGTGTTTTGTCTGATAAGAGTACATACAGATATTACATCTGCTTCCTTTTGGCTATCATGTGCTTGGAGTATCATCTTCGATCCCTTCACTTTGAGCCTGTGTTTGTCTTTAGAGATGACATGAGTCTCCTGGAGGCAGCATGTGCTTGGGTCTTGTTTTTTAATCCATCCAGCCACTCTGTGTCTTTTGATTGGTGAATTCAATCCATTTACATTTAGAGTGATTATTAATGGATGAGGACTGAGGACTGCCATTTTATCTTTTTTTCTGGTTGGTCTATATCTACATTCTTTCTTTTTCCTTGTGTTTACACCATTTTCATTTGTGGGTTTTGTGATATTTTCCTCAGTTTTCTCTTTTTTTATATTTTCTGCCTCTGCTCTAGATTTATATTTTGTGTTTACCTTGATGTTTCTGTGAAGTGTCTCACTGATGAAATATTTCTTTTTCTGCTGATAGCACATTTTATTTGCCTGTACATGTTCTGTCCTTTTCCTGTTCCCTTTTGTGTTTTGTTGTCTCAGATTACCCTTTTTTATGTTGTGATTTCATTCCTAAATTATTTTTTTTTACTGCTTTTCCCTCTTTAACCTTTATGTTATAATTATTTAAAAGGTTTTTATCTGTATTATCACTTTATTCAGTGTTTTGTGTACTTTTATCTTTTTGTTTCAAGTAGAAGAGCTTTCCACATTTTTTATAAGGGAGGTCTTTTGCCTCAGTTCATTTGTCTGGAAAAGGCTTTATTTCTCTTTCATATCTGAAGGATAACTTTGCTGGATAGAGTAGGCTTGGCTGGTAGGTTTTTAATCTTTCAACATTTTGAGTATTCTTCTCCTGGCCTATATAGATTTTCTGCTGAGAATCTGATTGCCTAATGGGTTACCTAATGGTAGGTTACCATTCTTTTTCCCCTGGATGACTTTAAAATTCTTTCTTTGTCATTGATCTTTTCGCAGTTTTAATATAATTTGTCCTGGAGAAGGTCTTTTTGCATTGAGGTAATTATGTGTTCTCTTGGCTTAATGGACTTGTATATGCAGTTGCTTCCGCAGGTTTGGGAAGGTCTCAGCTATTGTTTCTTTAAATAAACTGTCTACTCCCTTCTTCCTTTCTTCTCCTGTGTGTGTGTTCAGTTGCCTGGTTGTGTCCAATTCTTTGACCCTGTGGTCTGTAGCCTGCCAGGCTCTTCTGTCAGCACTGAAGTGGGTTGCCATTTCCTCCTCCACAAGATCTTTCCAACCCAGGGATCGAACCTGTGTCTCCTGCAGCCCCTGAACTGGCAGGCGGATTCTTTTACCACTGAGCCACCAGAGAAGAGAAGCCCTCCTTCTTCCAGAATGCCCATTACTCTGTTGTTGCCTTTCCTAATAGAACTGGATAGTTCTTATACAATTTCTTCCTTTAAAAAAAATCTTAGGTCTCTTTCCTCTCCTACCTATATCATTATAAAATTTCTATCTTTTTAAACATTTATTTATTATTTTTGACTGCATTGGGTTTTCGTTGTGGTGTGTGGACTTCTCTTTAGTTGGGGCATGAGGGCTCCATGGCAGGTGGGATCCTAGTTCCCCAACCAGGGATCAAACCTACATCCTCTGTATTGAAAGGTGGATTCTTAAACACTGGACCACCAGGGAAGACCCACAGTTTCTATCTTTGAGTTAGCTAATTCTCTTCCATATGGTGTGTTCTATTTCCCATATGTTACATACATTCTTCATCTCTTTTTATTGAGTTCTTCAGCTCCAGAGTTTGTTTGGTTATTTTTTAGAGTTCAGTCTCTTTGGTAACATATTCCTTCTGTTCACTAATTTTATTCCTAAACTCATCATACTGTTCTATCTGAGCTTTCTTGTAGCTTTCTAAATTTCTTTAGGTGGTGGTGGTGGGTGGTGGTGGTGTGGTTGCTAAGTCATGTCTGACTCTTGTGACCCCGTGGACTGTAGCCCACTAGGCTCCTCTGTCAGCTGTTTTAATTTTATCAATCAGATTGCAGTGTTGGGTGATTTTAAGTTTGGCTTCTGGAGAATTGTCATTTTCTTTTCTGATACCATGTTACTTTGATTTTTCATGTTGCTTGATGAAAATTGTTCCTCTGATATATTTGAAGGAACAAACACCTTTTTTCTTTAGTAAAGCTTCTTTTTTATTTGATTTTAACAATGTAACAGGTTAGTGATGAGAGGCCTTTCTTTTGTTTTTCAGTAGGTGGCACTATAGTACAAGTTTTTGATTTCTCTTATCTGCGATGCCTGTGGTTAGAGTGAGAATTGGCACTTTTCACTGACCACTGCTTCTGCCAGAGGTAGCATCTGGTGCCCTTGTCACTACTTTGCTTTAGGGGTTGCTGGTACCTTGTTGCTGCCAGTGTTGCGGCCTAGGTCACTGGTATGGTGGGTATCTCCACCATGTCTGGGATCTCCTGGGTCCACTGCAGTGGGGAGAGAGGGTGGGTGCAGTGAGGAGCTGGGGTCTGATGCTGTTACCACGTTCAGGGTTATCCGTTTCATGGACACTGCTGCTGTGGGCAGAGGGGCCAGACTCACATGGGTTTCTGTGACTGGAGGGGTGATGTTGCTATTGTTGCGTGGTTCCCTGTAGCCGTAGTCACTGCTGTGGCTGAGAAGCCAGAGTCATTGTGTCACCTGCCCTACTGCTCCTAGGTTTTCTGTGGGATTCGCTGCTGTGACTGGGGATCCAGGACTGCAGGTACCACCTCCACTGTTTCCCCAGTCCTGCCTCCTCTGTGTATTTCAGTCTATCCACTCTTTTTTTTTTCTTTTTGGCCATGCTGTTTGTGGGATCTTAGTTCCCCGACAAGGATCAAAACAAACCAGGCCCTTGGCAGTGAGAGTCTGGCATCCTGACTACTGGACTGCCAGAGAATTTTCAGTCTATCCAGTCGTATGTATAGTTGTACAGATGTGTGGAATTCTCTGCAATCCTGATGTATTGGGCAGAGACACTTTTACTGAGTTAAAGATATTTTACTATTAATAGTTGTAGGTTAAAGGGAAGAGATGAAGTCCATGGGATTCTCTAGGTGAGAATGCTGGAGTGGGTTGCCGTGCCCTCCTCCGGGGGATCTTCCCAACCCAGAGCTTGAACTTGCATCTCTTACAACTCTTGCGTTGGCAGATGGGTACTTTACCACTAGCACCACCTGGGAGGCCCAAATTGGCCTAAATGGTGCTCAGGCGGTAAAGAATCCGCTGGCAAGGACCTGAGTTCAATCCCTGGGTTGGGAAGATCCCCGGAGGAGGGCATGGCAACCCACTCTAGTATTCTTCCTTGGAGAATCCCCATCAGAGGAGCCTGGTGGGCTATAGTCCATGGGGTCACAAAGAGTCAGACACGACTGAGCACTCTAAGCAGCAGCTGTGTGGATAATTTATATTTTATATATTTTTAATGTAGAACATGACTGAGTCTTTTGGGTCATAAGAGTCTTCTATTCTGCATTTGTACCCATTTATCATATAAATAGCTTTGGATCATTTTTATAGCGCTTTCTCATTTGTTTCCCCTTTTCTGTTACTCATTTCTATCCAGTCCATTCTTTACATTAATGCCAAAAATGATTTTTCTAAAAGTGCTGCATTGGTGATTCATTTTTCCATCCTTATAAAACAGAACAAAATAATCTTTTTCATTACCACTACCTACCAAATACAGAGCATCCTACTGTCTTAACTCTATTCTCTTCATGCTTTTATCTCCCACTGGACTTCATATATACTATTCTCCCACCAAACTCACATTGTCAGTCTACCCAGGCACTCCCAATCCTTTCCTCATTTCATTCTCCTGCCTGTGTCCACCCTGGTCAGATATCACACCACTTTTAAGCCTTGATTTTATTCCTTGAAGGTGAGTGGTTTCTCCTTTTGGTGAAGTTGTAGCTCTCTTCTGTGTGCTCCTGAAGCTCTCTGTCTGTATTATAGTCCCATGTGTACATGACTCACTCCCCTTAAAGCGTAAAGTTCTTGACAGGCTTTTTAATCATGTTGTATTCTATTCTGAAACACACCACCACCACTGAGTTTTTTTTTTGGACCAGCCACTGGTTTTAAGAGTTTGTTACTGGTTCAGGACAAGATAAAGAGCGGGCATCAGAGTGTAAGTCAATTGTGTCACTAAGCACACTGGTTTAGCTTACTTTTTTATACAGTAAGACTTTGTTAGAGAAGAAGTCTGTTTATTTGCATTCTGGTACAAGCAGATTGATGCTTTAAGCAGCATTACTTTTAAGACCCAAGAAGAACATAGGTTCCTAATAAATGAATCCCAGGATAATTTGTTCCTGTCAGTTGTTATATAATCAAATACATATTTTGCTCCTTTCAAAATTCACCGACTGTTACTTTGGCCTAGAGGGCATATTATACTAAATTTCAAGAAGCAGTAGACTTGTGTATATTCAGCCTCAAAAAGAAGGTGTAGAATTTCTAAGAAAAATTCTTGAACAAATGTCCTTAATTTATCCTATCAAGTTCAAATTTGAATAATCTTAATAAGATGTTCTGGTTTATTTTTCAGAAAGGGAAATCATGCATTGACTTCCTAGAGACCAGTAAAATCTTTATTAGATCACAAGGTAGAATTTGATTCTTAGAAATATATTATACTTAAGAAGTAAACAGGAAATTATCTATTTTTCATGTTATTGCTATAGATATAGTAAGAATGGCAAATGTATTTTTTATGATCTTTGGATAGCTGTTAAGAATGTAACCAGAATTTGTATAATGGAAGAAAAGGGAAGGAAAACTCAATAGCCTTTTTTTGAAAAGTCAATGGGCCATGGGTAGGGCAGTGTATTAATGATAGATGATTTAACTAAATTAATGTTAAAATTGTTCAAGAAAGTTTGAATTATGCCTGTGGGTATATTAAGTGAAGATTTAAGTTAAATAAATGATGACATAGTAACATATTAACACGATATGCTAAACTCCATTCAGAAATAAGAAAAAAGAAAACAACTTGGAGAACGTTGGGCCTTCCCAGCAGAAATATGTTGGACTGCTGGAAGCCAGCAGAGCCGGTGTTCACCCGGTATTTGTTTAGAACATTTGTTATTTGTTTTAGGGTTCTCTGGTGGGGGAGGTATTTTTTTGGACTTATTTATCATCTTACTCTTTAATTAAAAATTTGAAAAAATAGTGAATATACACATGGTTCAAAAACTCAAAACTGTAGAAAGATATACAGGGAACAGCAGTCTTTCCCCTGTTCTATATCTGTATCCGTTGTTCTGTACCTGCCAGGGTCCTACCTTTCCATAGTCAACCATTTTTATTAGTTTGTGGATTCTTCCATAAGTTTATTATGTAAATACAAATATATGTGTAGTTGGCTCTTGAACAATGCAGGAATTAGGGGTGCTGACCTTCCGAGCAGTCATAAATTCCTCTATAACTTAGATGGTTCTTCCATATTTGGGGTTCTGCATGCTTGGACTCAACCGACCGGGGATCATGTAGCACTGCAGTATTTATTGCGTATATGTGGATCCACACCATTCAGACCTGTGTTGTTCAGAAGTCAACTGTGCTCCAATATGCCCCCAGTTTTTAACACAAATATTCATAATAGCCCCATATCTTACCTACTATTGTGAACACACTTCATTTTTTCCACTTCATAAAATAAAGATTCTTCTGTATCAGTATGTATAGCTTTTTCATTGTTTTTGATAGTTAAGTCCAGAGTGCCCATGAAGATCTATGGTTGTTAGTTTTTAAAACATATTTTTTAAAAAAATTTAAGAAATTTGAGTAGCTTCCCCTGAGTTTTATGATGTTATCTAAATAATGTATCTTTGTGTTTTCCTACAATAAACCAGGAATAAGTCTGGGCCAATCTAGATAGCTTTCAATCTATGCAATCTTTTTTCCCAAAAAATTACTTTATCACAGTAAAATACATGTTAAAAAACTCATCATCCTAACTTTTTTCAGTGGTATTAAATGCATTCACAGTGTTGGTAACTATCACCTCTGTCCATGTATGTAACTCTTTGCATTTTGTAACTGAAACTCTGTACTCATTAAACAATAATTCCCCATTCCCCACTTCTCCAAGCCTGTGGTTATCACCATTCTAATTTTTATCTCTGTGATCTTGACTACTCTTAACTACCTCATGTAAGTTGAAACATACCATGTTTGCCGTATTATTTCACTTAGCTAATGTTGTTAAATTTTATCCATATTTTAGTATGTTGCAGAATTTCCTTCTGTTTTTGAGGCCAGATAATATTCCATTCTGTGTGTGTATGTATTCATTCATCTCTTGGACACTTGGGTTGCTTCCATGTGTTCGCTGTTGTGAATAATGCTGCTGTGAACAAGTGCATACAGATATCTCTTTGAGATCCTGTTTTTAATTCTTTTGAATGTATAATTATATCCAGAAGTTTTCCAAAATTTCTGGATCCTACTTTAAATTCTATTTTTTGTTTTTTGAGAACTACCATATTGTTCCCACAGTGGCTGTACTATATCTTACGTTACCACCAACAGTGAACCCGAGCTGTGTTTTCTCCACATCCTCACCTATGCTTGTTTTCTGTTTGTTTTTTAACAATAGCCATTCTGTTAAGTGTGAGAGGGTACCTAATTGTAGTTTCCATTTGCGTTTTCCTAACAATTAATGATGTTGAGCATCTTTTCATGTACTTTATCAGCCATTTGTATATCTTCTTTGGAGAAATGTCTTTTCAAATCCTTTTCCCATTTTTGAACTATTTGTTGTTGTTGATTTTTGTTCCTGAAGCCTCTGTCTGTGATCAGAAGTAGCAATTAGAGCACAGATCCCTGATATTTGAAGGATAGGGTCCCTTTTTCCTACTCTGGCCTCCCACAAGCCGTCCAAGGCTGTGCTAGGAACATGAGCACAGCTGCTTCCCACATGGCTAGAAGTGGGGATAGGTAGGCTGCTACTGTGCTAAAGGCTTAGATTGACAAAAATTAACCACAATATACTGTCCAAATCTTGGAATCTGCAACCTTCAGTAGGCTCCAGAGTTTCAAAACAGTTGCCTCAGATTCTGCCAATTCACTTGTTTTCTAAGTGGGTAGACAGATTCCTGGCCCTTACTACTTTGCCTTTTCCCAGAATTCTTTTAGTGTAATCTTTTTGTTAAGTGATTAGTAGAAAGTTCTGTAGACAACTACTGGAGCAAACTGTTTAAAATTACTTACGCCATTGGTTTTTAAAATGTTTCTTTGTTGTTGTTAAGCAGCAAAATTCTTCTTACAAATGAAATCTGATATGGATTTCCAACATACAAAACTGATAAAAAGCAGAACAGCTCTGGCCTGACATTTGCTCCCTTACCTATATCCATCAGTCCCACTCGCCTTTTCTTTTTCTTACCTCTGCTCTGAGGAAGCCTATTTGGGTAGAGAAGAGATTAAAAATAGATTAGCATTTCCCAAGATATGTACTAAGGAATGAATATTAATGTTGAGGGATGTCAGTGGATACTGAATGGAAAAATTTCATAGTCAAATTAATTTTGGAAACCCTGAATTGATAAAAGTTAAACCTGTTCTTTCATTATGAGCATTTAATAAATTCATGTGAACTGTGAATCCCCAAAAGGGAAGATAATATGTATAACATTTGCCAGACTTACTTGATCATCAATTTTTTTTTTTGAAGAAGTAACTTGAAGAACACTAATTTGAGAACCTCATTCCTTTATTCTATAGTAGAGACATGAGAAATTATATGACTTGTTCAGGGACACCCAGCACTACCTTATTTCAGAAAGGTTTTTAGATACTTAGTAGACACTCAGTAAATTGGAGTGAAAAATGGAACAAAAGCTCCTATGCATAGTGTACTGTGCTTTTTTTTTATACTACACTACCTCCCAGATTTGAGACTTGTTCCACTAAGTGCCATATACATATACTGTCTAAGAAAAGTCTGTCATCCGTTTTTATTGTGTATTGTGCTCTCAACAATGTGCACAATACTTAGAGGAAAACAGAAATGTAATATATGATCTCAGTGCATAAGGAAATCAAGTAATTGTGGTGTAACACTGTTGTCCATTCACAGATAGCATTTCACTGTACTAGTTGTTCATAATAGTGATGAGGAAGGCAAAAGTGTCCCTCCCCACTATAGTTTAAGTCTACTCATATACATTAAAGATTAGCAAAAAGTACGAGAGAAGAATGGATGTATGTGTAGTCATTTGAAGTTAACATCAATATTAAGGTCATTACTAGGAAAAAAATTTAAGATGTATATATTTTTTAGCCTACAACTGCATTAAAAAATGGATATTTTTTTTTTTGCAATGCCACTTAGTGTGTGGGATCTTGGTTCCCCGACCAGGGATTGAACCCTGGCCTTTGGCAATGAGAGCATAGAATCCTAACCACTGGACCGCCAGGGAATTCCCCAAAATTGAATTGTTTTCTAATTGTTCTTGAAAAGTACACTTTCTTCTCTGGCTATTATACTGAAAATTATAAAAGTTTGAATTATTCTAAGTTGTTTTGTTAGCTTCCAAGCCCTTCACAAACTGAAGTATCATTTAAATACTTGATCACATTTGGTGGTATTGATGAGTCTGCACACTGATCATGTCTTCTAGACTTCAAAGAAAGGTACAAGCTTGTGGAATCTCCATATTTTAGAAAAAAAATTTTTGCATTGGATTTAAAGGAATGTGTTTGTATTAACTAGATAATCTGCTAATTCAGCCCCCTCTTTCCTTATACTTGCATTACAGTTGATGGAAATACCTGGGCACAAGTAATTGCCTTATACCCAACTCTAGTGGAATGCATCACCTGCTCATCTTCCGAGGTCTGTTCTGCCCTGAAAGAGGCACTAGTTCCTTTTAAGGATTTCATGCAACCACCAACATCCAAAGTTCAAAATGGAGAATCTTGAGCAGCTACTCTAAATTTACAGAAGAATGATACATGAAAAATCTTTGCTCCTCAGTGAATTTTCTGTGAGAAGGACTACAAATAATTCCTGGCAGCTGTTGTTGGCCTCCTTTAAATTGTACTTACCTGAGTTAAGTAATTCATATTACAAGCTTACACGTCAACAAAGGCTCCTGAATGAGTAGCAGAGCAAGCCTTTAATAAACTGATGGGAGGAATGGTTAATTCTACAACGTACCTGCTACCTGTATCTTCAATTGGTGATTTAAAAGTGAGCTTATGTACAGTTTGTGGTGTATGTGTTAATGATGTACTTTTTAAAAAGAAAGAAAAGATACTTCATTTAATCAGATTTATTAGGCTGGTGTTTTTGCACCCTTTTTCTAGTACAAAATTGTACTAAAATTTTATGCAAGATGGTACTGTAACATTCCATTTTGTCTATAACCAGCCTTTGTAAACAAAGGGAACTGATCAACTTGTGTGTATAATAAATGGTACAGTTCTGTATAAAATTGTTGCATTTATTATTTAAATTTTTAAAATATTGATAATGTTAAATGCTTGAGGCTGTATTTATTATTAATACAAAATTGTTTGCTTACATTTTTACTTATAATTTGCCTTAAGTGGCAGATATGCTTACCATATGATTATGCAGTTAGCTTAATGCTTATTTTGAATGTATTTACTAGTGACTATTAAAAATCTGATCAGAAAGGTCACAAGAACACAGCAGCAGATAGTTTATGATTTTTGCTGATTCTGCAATTCTGAAGTAGAGGTTATTATTAAAACTTAATATGTTGAGATGAATTGTAGCACTATAGCTCCATCATACCTCATTTCTTTAAATATCTTTCCCAGATTTCACTTAAGTCTGTCTCTTTTTATATTTACTGTCTGGATTTTAAAGACTTTTCATATTTTATATTTCTACTGACTTTTTTCCCCCTACTGACTAACAACATTAATCATTGTCTTTGAAATATGACCCAGCCAAGATGATTTTTAGATGTCCTAAAATTTTGCTGTGAGGTTTTGTTCATTTGAGTGTTCCATTTTGTAATATCTTCTCAAGAAGAAAATAGCACTGCTAATCCACAAATACAAACTATGTGTGTATTCCAAAACAATGAGAAGTGCATTTTTGGAGATAGAGTAGCATTTAGAAGTACAGTAAATTTTCTGTCATGGAGTAAAATGCTAATTTTGTTTCACTTTCCTATGTTAGTGAAGAAGAAAAGTGCTCTTGAATATACTAACTTATTTCTTAAAAAACTGACCTAACTCACTGTATTTTCTTTCTTTAATGGATTATGGTATTATATTTTTCTTCTGAGTTAAATTTCCATAGTTATTTATGTGAAAATGCAAATATGTTTAAAAAATGATTATTCATAAATTATAATGGTCTTAGTATTATTTTAGTGTTCTGAAAAGCCTTTGAGTTTAATAGAATTTATAAATTTCAGCCTCTCGAATTATTATAAAACTATAATAAGGTATTAGAATTGAGTCATGAATTAGATACAGTTTTGAGGGTGTTGTAATTGTGTATTTATTTACTTTGCACTATTATCTGTATTTATTTAATTTGCACATGTGATAAGGTCTTTTTTTCAAAGGGATGCTATTTTTATTTACACTAAATGATGAATTTCTATTTTATAATTTCACCTAAAGTTAACATAAAATATGGCATTTCCTAGATTCTATCTTCAGCATTTCCTTAAAGTTGTTAAAAAAAAAAAAGTTCAATCTGTGTATTTAGTTTATTTTCTGTATTTGGATGTTAAACTGGGAATCAGAAAAATCTGTATATCACTGCTAAAGTGTTGAAATAGAATAAGAGGGGTAGTTTTCCAATTCAGTAACACCTTAAAAATATTGACATGAATTTGCATGAAGTAAAAATATGTCTGTTCTTGAGAAATAACAGATCAATTGAAATCAAAATAATTATTATTCTAGTGAAAGTTAGATGTGAGACAAGGGTATGCAGCATATATTTATATAAACTGAGTAGTTTAAGCTAACATTGCATTAGTTTTCAATACTAGGACCATGCCCTACAGATTGAAAAATATATATATATGTATGGTATTTATACACACATAATATGAATGTATTAATACTATATAGTACAATAATCATCCCAGTCTTAGTGATAAGCAAAGTGGGCTGCCCACCTGCTGATATGATTTGACACATTTTTCCTCCCAGAGTATCTCTTGCCACCGCCAGTAATCATTACTAGCAGTTCATTCCCTTGAGTCAAGGCTGCATTTTCTAAAATATCCTGATCCCTGGAGAGGTTAACACATTTTCCTCTTGTTGGTCTGAATTGCTTTCTTTAGTTACTAGAAAAACTGAGCTGTGGGTGTGAATTTACTGGATGCTAGGAGATTCAAAAAGGAAACTCCCAAAGCTGAGATAATTTTATAGTACATTTGAGACTATAGGCCTTAAAACAGTAGTAATAATGTCCTTTGGGATACATATTATAAATACAGTGAGTTTTAAGCCTCACATAATCACTTTTTGTCACTGACAGTGCCTATCTTATATAGATTGTTGGACAACTGGCATATGCCAAGTGGATTAAAGTCCTTTTCTGACTGTTTTCCATTAAAAAAGAAACTAATTTTCAACTTGAATAACTTGGTTTCCTGTAATGCTACTACTGCCAAAAAGAAGCAGATCATTTTGTTGTTTCTTATTGGGTATTTCTTTATAGAAACTAGTGTTAAAGTTTTGTTAGTTTTACTGTATACTTTTGTGAGTAACATTTATTTATTAGGCTACTGGGTGCATACAAGTCTGGCTTAGAACCACTTTTCACTTGCTTTCATTTTAAATTTTATTATATTAACAGCTGTGTCATTTCTTATCTGTTTTTCCCCTGTGTGATTATTGATTCAACTTTTGCTGTATTTCTTAAATTTTTTGTAGTGCAGAAGGAAAAGATGGGCAATTTAGCATATATATTTTTATTCTGCTTGATAACATTCACTTAATTCTATAGTAGACCAGTAATTAGGTTGTCCTTTCTCAGTGTAACCTTGGAGTATTTTGTTCATCGTCACAATTTGGTACCTCAAGTCCTAGGTAACCATTAGGCCAAAGGGTCAGTTAAGAAGCTGAGAATGAAACAACATGAATTATTGAAAATAACTCAAAAGTATTAATGAGGTTAACATTATTATACTTGTGTTAATGAATAACAGTGTAGTTATTATATAGTGACTAGTATATTCTTGTCAAATTTAGAATAATTCATATGAATAGTCAAATCCTCAACAGTCTGCTGCAGGTGATGTGACATCTGGCTAGTTAGTTCAAGGCACAGTTTTTTCAGGAATCCACCTACTTAAGATGGCTATAGAAATTGAATGTGGAGATTTAGAAGCCTCTGGAATTAATCTGTATCCAGGCTGAGAATATTGTGGATTACTTTTTTTTTTTTAATGGAAAACTACCACTGATGTGGGCTTCCCAGGTGGCGCTAGTGGTAAAGAACCCACCTGCCAAAGCAGGAGACGTAAGAAATATGGGTTCGATCCCTGGGTCAGGAAGATCCCCTGGAGGAGGGTAAGGCAATCCACTCCAGTATTCTTGCCTGGAGAATCCCATGGACAGAGGAGCCTGGTGGGCTACAGTCAATAGGGTCACAAAGAGTTGGACACAACTGAAGTGACTTAACATACACACACCACAAATGTAGACAAAAACGGCCTCATGAAAGCATTGCCAGCAGCCTAGTATGTCCTTTGGATTTCTACTTAACCACTTCTGGCCTTCAGCAGATATGACATCTTGTGTAAAGTACCACATTTTACTATGCTTATATTATTAGAGTGAATTTAACTTTTTTTTAAACCACTCATGATAAGAACCAGGAGTTCATAGTGCATGGTGTGTTACAAATTCATGTGCTATGGGAAAGCAGTTTTTAATGCTTTAAAAATCACTTGAATTAATTTTTTTTTTTTTTAAATCTCTGGTAAGTAGAGTAGTGCTTTCAATTTGAATGAAGGGTTTTTATAGATTTGGAAAGTAAGTCATAATATCTATCTTATATAAAAACTATTTGAGGATTTAGATGAATATCAATTTTTTTAATAAATCTAGTAATTTAGAATGCACTAGCAATATTGGCTCTCTTTAAAGGAGCATGTTGTGATACTTTTGTGAATATAAACATTCTTAGTAATCTTAAATTGTGAGGTAGCAAGGAGCTGAGCTTCTGCCTCTTATTAACTTCACGCCTTAACTGTTCAAAGCCTCTGTTTCCTTATCTCTAGAACAGGGATGATAATTAATGAATTACTTATTCTTTAGAGCCAGCATACATAGTTTGAATTTTGAGTTGATTTGTCTTACTGTATTATTGAGACCTTTGACTAAATATCTTTCTCCCTTTTTCTCCTTTCTTATAGTTTCCTCTTATTTTCCTTTTTCTCCTCTCATTTCTCTTTTAATCTCTGCCTCTTCTCTTCAGCTTTTCCTCTAATTTCACCTATATCTGTTAAGAAGAAACAGAGCTAGTAGGGTAGAAGACTTTCCAACTGCCTTTCTATCAGATGGGACTCTGGAAATATCTCTGGGCTTCCCCAGTGGCTCAGCTGTAAAGAATCTGCCTGCAATGTAGGAGACCCAGGTTTGATCCCTGGGTTAGGAAGATCCCCTGGAAAAGGGAGTGGCAACCCACTCCAGTATTCTTGCCTAGAGAATCCCCGTGGACACAGGAACCTGGCGGGCTACAGTCCATGGGGTTGCAAAGAGTCAGACATGACTCATGAGTCCACACACAGGCAGGCACTGCCAACTGCCTTTCTATTAGAAGGGACTCTGGAAATACCTTCTACTTTGGCCACTGTTGCTCTTTTGCAAAGGTGAAATCCCCCCTGCCATTTTAAAATAGCTGAACAAGAGGCTATAACTTCTGCTATCTTTCTGAATCTATAGGATTCAGCAGCCAGGATGCTTACAAAATGAGATTGCTATAAATATGATGAATTCCGCAGCTAAACTTGGCAACAATCATGTATTTTGTGTAAATAGAGATTATACCACTTTTCTCCAAAGGAAGTCTTTAAAATCTGTTTTTGTTTTTTTTTTGTCTAATGCGGGGGAGGGCTTTTTGTTTGGGAGGCAGATACTTTGAACTATTTTATATTTATGTTATCTAAATATTTGTTGATTTATATTATTTGCACAGTCCCTACTTTTAAGGAGGACTTGAGGCAGCATATTGCCCTTGGATTTCAGCTGTTTCTGTTTTTCTGTTGAAAGCCATATTCTTTGATAGAAGACCTGAAATGTTATAGTACTCATCTCCAGGTCTTTCCTGGCTGTAGTTGATATCCATATGCTTGATGCTTATAGTGATTCAGAGGTCAGTTGAAACATTCTTAATTACACTGTGGGAGTGATTCTAGCCCCTCAGGAAAAAAAAAGAATTATTGTACCCTTGAATTTTGAGACCATTTTCAGTTGCTGCAAATGTGTTTATATTAAATTTAATTTTAAACATTCATTAAATAGTGCAACCAGGGAAGATCAGCTAAACCATGCCACTATTTGGGGAACTATTGCAATATAATATCAACTGCTCCTTTCTGTGAAGTTTAACTAGATGGGAGAAAAATTCCAAAGCTATAATATTGCAATCTTATTCTTTTTATCTAGAAAAATAAAATATTAGGCTTCAGACCCAATTGTGCAAATTGCATTTGCTTTCCAGCTTTTACTACCTCTGTGTCATAATTTTAACACATAACATACAACTCCTGTCTCTTAAGGCGGTTACCATATGGTGTTTATGTCAGACTGGATATATTTATCTAATTTTGTGAGATTCTTTTTTAGCTCCTGACACAGTTCTTGAAAGTAATACTGCTGTTGTTACACTTTCTCCTTGCAATTTTTATGTTATTGAGATATATCAGTTATGTATTATTATCATGAAAGTCTCTTGGCCTCAAACCCAAATTTTCTTTGTGGCCTAGGATAGATTTTTCACAAAAACCACGTAGTTATAGCTGTGATTACATAGCTTCTTAATTTGCCTTACAGTTACCACTCAGCATGATTCTAGGTTTTTAATTATGTTCCAGCAGTACTAGTTTTCTAGTATAAAAGTCACAACCAATTTGAGAGTTTACTTTCAGATATGATAAATTATTCATGTTTTCCTTCATATACTTGGTTGCGTCCTCCTCCTGACGAGGTTCAACACATCAGTGACCTCCCACTCCCATGTCATTGACTCTGTTTAAAAACCAAACATTCGTATCAACTTGGAAAAACTTTTCATAAAATACAATAATGGAGATGTGTTTTTGAGACCTTTTTTGAAACTATTAATATCTGAAACAAAAAGGATATACATCTAGAAAGATATTATGAAACATCTCTTAGCAGTTTAGAAAAAAAGAGTTACAACTTTGTGTTAAAATTGCAGGTCAAGTAGAAAACATAATCCTCATCTCAGGTAGACTCCCTGAATTATCTTTTATGAGCACTCATTTATTTTTAATTTAGTTAAGCTAATTTTGAAACCGCCTACCTATAACAATGCCAGACTATCCCTCTACCTCTCAAAGACAAATAGTTTTAATTTTTTTGAAAACCTGGCTTGTATAATAAATGTATAATACTGAAAGATTCCTCCATAGTATTTACAGAAGTCAAGTGTAGTTGTAAATTTTTCTTTTAATTTTAATCATTTATGGAGGACCTAGTTTGGGTTAGCCAGGGCTTTGCCTATATTATTCCTTTTAATTCTCACAGCAGTTCCTGCAAGGAAGGTATAAATTATACTCATTTTACCAAGGAGGAAGTCAAGATTTAGAGAGTGAAGTGACTTTTACTTAGAGTCACACAGCTGAAGTACATTTATTTCAAAAGCAGTTTTTTTTCCCCCCACACAATGCTAGATTAACATTTTACAGGAAAGTTCTTCAGTCCATTAAAATCCAAGCCTTACTGAAATACATTGAAAATGCTTTTTACATAATTACTATTTCTGTGGGTAGGCATTGCGACAAAAACACTTGGACATAACAGAGAACACTGAAATACTGTGAGGAAAAAGATGTGTCTAAGGACTGTAACCTCCACAGAACACTGAAATACTGTGAGGAAGAAGATGTGTCTAAGGACTGTAACCTCCAGAATGGCACTGGGTTTTTATTTGGTCTGAGAAGAGCTCAAAACATCTTACTGACTTATAGTTTAAGGTATTATAACCAATAGCATAGTGGTTAACAGCCAAGGTTTAGACTAGACTTGCTAGATTCAAATTCCAGCACTCTTAACTTATTGGATGCGTGACCTTGGGTTAATTAACCTGTTTGGGTTTCCTCATCTGAAACATAGAGTCATAGAAGGGTTTAACTCAGAGTTGTTTATTAAAGGATTTTAAAAAGGATTGTTGTAAAGAACTGTTCTGAGTACATGGTAACTGGTGGATGTTAACATGAAGACAAAACAGAAAACTTTTGGCACATGTCATTCAAGAAATGGGCGGAAACCCATACCTTCTCACAGAGGGGTCAGCCTTTTGCTTCACTCGACAACACAGCATATTAAGAATCTACTATGTGTATGTTCATAACTATGTCCTTGCTGAATGGACAGAAGTCTTCGGAAGGGCTCTCAAAGGTGTTTATAGCTAGTTGAAGAAACTGCATACATAAAATAATGCTCAATAGAAAACTATATATGTACTCTTGTGTTGTTAACATTATGTGTTGGGCATTGGATTAGTGTCTGCCCTCACGGAGTTTATAGTTCTGCAGAGAATACAAACCTTTGACAAGTGTGCAGAATATTTTGAAAGACTAGTACAGATTAATTTGGGATCTCAAAATCAGGAATATCAGCGTAGTCTTCTGTGGTTCAGGATATTATTGAAGTTAGTATTCAGAGGCAATGAAAAAGCTCAGTGGTAGAAACAGAACTTAAAATGGGCCTTGTTGGCTGGAAAGGTTTTGGATGGGTCCAAAGGATATTGGAGGGTATTTCAGGTAATGTGAGCAAGGCATATCTCTTGAGATAGCAGGAAACTGATAGAGTAGATTTCAACATGTTTTATAAAGCAAGGTTGACAGTAAAGGATTGAGGCCAACTCATGAAATTCCTTGAAAGCTAAGCAGAATAATTTAGATTTGAGGTGGCAGAAGTCTGGAGTGATTATTTTTAGTAGTAAATTATGAAACTAAAGATAAACGAGTTATAAGCAGGATAAAGTGGAAGGAATATAGAGTAGGGAAGCTAAGACAGGAGGCTGTTGCCATTTTTCTGCTGTGTGGTCATGGTGAAGGCTTGTTAAGCTGGGCGTGCTCACATGGCGTGCTCACATTTCGAAAGGATGATTAGATTCTGGATACTATGGGTGGAGGCAAAGAACTGAACAGCACATTGTGTCTGGATGATGAATACATGTGTGTCAACGCTGTCAAAAGGTTAATTGTGAAAAGGAAGGAATCTGATACAATTAGTGTAATGATTAAATTTATTTGGAAATCTTAGGCTCTAATGTATCTATAGTAGTGTAGTGCTCATGCTCAATCATGTCTGACTCTGTGCGAGCCCATTGACTGTAACCTGCCAGGCTTCTCTGTCCATGGGATTTTTCAGGCAAGAATACTGGAGTGGGTTGCCATTTCCTTCTCCAGGGAATCTTCCTGACCCAGGGATCCAACCCATGTCTCCAGGGTTTCCTGCATTGGCAGGAAGATTCTTTTACCACTGAAAATGTATCTGTATATACTGTAGAGCAAATAACTATTTGAGGACCATTAGAATATCTGTACCACTATAACAAATGATATCAGCTGTGGTGGAGGATAATGTGGTCCACTGTGCAATGAATCAGCAGTGGGGGGTGCCAGCTTATGGGAACAAGGTGGTGTGAATTAATAATGAAAGTATTAGCTGATTTCCAGATGGTGCTAGTGATAGAGTGTCTCCTGCACTTGCCAATGTAGGAGACATAAGAGACCTGGATTCGATCCCTGGGTCAGGAAGATCCCCTGGAGAAGGAAATGGCAACCCACTCCAATATTCTTGTCTGGAGAAGCCCATGGATAGAGGAGCCTGGAGGGCTACAGTCTATGGGGTTGCAAAGAGTTGAACACAACTGAAGCGACTAAGCACATAAACTTTGTTGTAAGCATCACTGTGATGCCTAGTCAAAATTGTCAGGTTAGGCACTTAATTCCAAGTAGGTTCCATATATACAAAAAATACAAAAATATTGTTAATTGGAAGTAGTTCTGATTGCACATCAAAGGCAAACTTCAGCATTTGCTTTAAAATGCATACAGTAAGCATGACACTGGGATTGGGCAGTTAATGGGCATACCCGTGTATTTTAGGGAATTCCTTAGACAGGACTCCCTGCTTTCACTGCAGGGGCCCGGGGTTTGACTCCTAGTCAGGGAAATAAGGTATCACAAGTGCCACCTGGGGCCAAAAAAACGCCAAGCAAACCAAGTGTATTTCTTAATTTGCATATTACAAATTTTATTTTGAAACATGTTAGGCGGGTTGCTTTTTAATTTGAAACTTTGTTCAATAAATTGTGTTCCAGGCTTCTCTGGTGGCTCAGCAGTAAAAAAAAAAAAAAAAACCTGCTTGTCAATGCAGGAGACAGGAGTTGGATCCCTGATCTGGGAAGATCCCACATGCTAGGGTAACAAGGACGCCCCGAGGTGACGACCACTCAGCCTGCGCTCTACAGGCGGGCAGCAGTAACCATTGAGCCCACCTGCGGGGATTACTGAAGCCCATAGTATGCCCAGAGCCTGTACTCTACTACAAGAGGAGCCACAATGAGGCCAGGCATGGCAACTATAGAGTAACCCCCGCCCCCTGCAACTAGCGAAAAGCGCGCGCAGCAATAAAAGACGCAGCATAGTCAAATAAAAAAATATTTTTAAAGAAACTGTGTTGTGTCCCATCACCAATACTACATAGAATAGAAATGAAAAGCCACTATTATGTAATCTTTAACTTGCAAAGAGATTCTCTGGATGAGAGGATGTTATCAGAGTTACATTGTGCTGCTTTAAAGGTAGAGAATACTTATTGTTCCCAAAAGCAGTCATATACATGGATGTCCCTTGTGTGTGGTTTGGAGTCTGGACCTTAGCCTTGTGCCTCTCATGAAGGGATCAAAACCTGCGCAGAGGCAGTCTCAAGTCTGAACACACTCAGTTCCCCCATTCCTTATTTTTCTTATGTGGTCTGGATTTCCAGGAGGGTGATGACTAACAGTACTGCTAGATTTACGTAAAAGTACAGGACACTAGCTATATTCCAAGTTCAAACAATTTTAGTATAGGGGACATACATATACTAAAAAATTATTCGTTTATCGGAAACTCGAATTAGACGTTCTGTGAATCTTAATTGGCAGCCCCTGCTTATTTTTTCTTCGCACCGATTTAACTTCACAGAAAAGTCTCAAAATGGGAGGCAAAAGAAATTCGCCTGGCCCCAAAGAAGATGGAGCTCAGGGTAGTCGGCCTTTTCCCAAACTTGGCCTTTAAAAAAAAAAAAACCCACCCACAAGTCTCAGGAGCCTGCGCATTAAAGCGGGCAGTGCAGCAGCTTTCCCGCCGGTTTTCTGCGGAATGTGGCGCAGCGGCCACGCCGCGGGGTGGAGCGCATGTTGCGGTGTCCTTGCCGGATGCGAAAGGAGGTGCCAGAAACTTTAAACCTCAGCCAGAGTACAACGTGTCCACTTAGACGGCGGTAAGTGCCGCCATTTTCTTTGCGGACAAACACCGGGAGAAGTTAGCGGCCCCACTTTGCCCCGTTGAGCGGCTTGGGGAGCACAGCCCGCGGCCTCAGCACTTTGGTGACGTGGAATCCGGGTTCCCCCTTTGGGGGCTGATTTCTAGTGACACGTCTAATTTTGCCAAGGCGGGGAAAGGGACGCCGCTTCTGCCCCGGATGTAAGATGGCGGCGCGGGGGGGGGGGGGGGGGGGCGGCCTGCGGGGCGGTCACGTGGTGGGGAGTAGCGCGCGAGCCTCCTTAAGTGATCTCTATGGTTCGTCCGACTCACTGGAGCAGCGGAGCGCGAGACGGGGCGTGTGTCCGCGGGCGCCGGGCTCCCGTCACTGCCACCCATCCCACAGCCCGGCCCGGTTTCAGTTTTACGGGGCTTTTGTTTGTCTTCTTCTCGCCTCCTGCAGAGGGGCACGGGATTTCCCCGAAGGGTACTGAGGAGCGGGTGGCCTGAGGACTTCCGGGCTGTGCCTGGGTTTTCTGGTCGCGTTGCCGGAGCCGCTGTCCGCCTCTACAGGAAGCGCCCCGGGCGTTCTCCCGCGCGGAGAGCCGGTCCCGCGCGCGTGTGCGGAGAACGCGGCGCCCGTGGGCCCCAGCCGCCGCCCAGCCCCCACCGCTGGGCGGGGACGGGCGCGGGCGGCACATCCCGGAGACGTGGCGGGAGCGCGGTAGAGACGGCTCGGAGCTCGCGACGGGCGAAGCGCGGGAGCGCTGCTCGCTGCCTCACTGGAATGGTCCGGGTCCCGCACGCGCCGGCTGCGCTTTTGCCGCCCATTTCCTGCTGTCGAGTGGCCTGGGGGACGGCGTCCCCTCGGGGCGGCGGAGGGAGCGGCTGCCTGCGCCAGGACCCCTGCGCATCTTGTCTCTCTCCAGAGCGCTGGTTACGTAGAGGAACCCGGCTCGGCCTCCCCCGGTCGCCGGCGCCGCGAAGATGCCGGGAGCTCCCGGGGCGCGCCCGGTGCGGCCGAGCGGCGCGGCGCTGGGCGGGGTCTGCAGGCGCGGCGCGGCGGGGAAGAGCAGGGGCGCGGGGTTGGCGGCGGCGGCGGTCGAGGAACGACGGAGGAGCACCGGAGTCGCTTCGCTCGCCTCAGCGTGGTCCGGTGCCTCCCCGACACCATGGCCCTGGCTGAGGTAGTAGTTTGTGCTGTTGGTCGGGTTGTGACATTGCCCGCTGTGGAGATAACTGCGCAAGCTACTGCCTTGCTAGTGCTGGTGATGCTCAGCGCCGCGGAGGACAATGGCTGGGAATCCCCTTTGTTTTCCGGGGCGCGGGGGCAGCCCGCGGAGCCCCGGTCTCAGCGGCCGCCACGGAAACCGTTAGTTGCATGGTTTCTCGGAGGGAGGAAGGAATTGCGGGGACAGGGGCGGACAGGGACGTTTGTAAGGCTGGGGGAAGACCTAAATCTCTGGATTCGCTATTTGCTGTTGAAGGAAGGAATGTAATTGAGTAATTGACACAGATAACTTTACCATCCTAAATAATTTGAACGCTTCTTTCAGTAGTTGATGCATGATTTAGTTAGTGCGTATTTTGCTTCATTCTTTATGAATCGGATTTGTGTGAGGTACCTCGTGCAGAACCGGCATGGGGGTAGAATAGTCGACCCATTAAAGTTTATGCCTTAACATTTCGATTTTGTTTATTTGGTATGTTCCCTCTGTAAATCTAAGAGTTTTCAAAATGTAAACCCGAAGCAATTAAAAGTTTCTGTTTAAACTTTGTTTTGCAACTCCTTGAATGAGAAGATTGAATTTATAGTCAAACGCTCTGTTGAGGTTTTTTTTTTTTTTTTTTAATGTATGAGGCAAATAAATTCTTTTAACAGTATGCTGTGTTGTTTTTTTGTTTTGTTTTTTAGTTTACCTTTGGGGGTTCATTGTATGGTGGTGGTGGTTTTTGGCCTTTGATTCTCATGCTATATAGTCGTTGCTCATCAGTGTGGGGGGAAAGGATCCAGGTAGGCGCTAAAAGTGTGGTTTGTGGATACTTTGAGTTTAAAATCTAATATTTTACATTTTAATTTGTGAGGGACCACTATTCCCTCAGTTTTTAATAAAGAAAGCGTAGTTTGGAAAACTAATGAAATGACTTGGTATTTACTGCGAGATCTGGGTAAAAAATGATTGTACTTTTAAAATTTTAATTTCACTGAGAAAATTAGTGGTAAATTTTAATACTTTCCTTAAAAACAGATCTGGTTTTGATTTGTGTAGAATAATTAACTTTGAATGGTGTAATCACAAGCATTCTATGGTTTAATTTTGGATGCATAATTGAGAAAAATAAGGCAGTTCTTTGCCTAGAAAAAGGCACATTTAAGGAGAAAAATTTTTAAGCCAACTGAATCCTCTTAGTCCCCTCCAGCAGGAGTTTGGTGCTTTTGTAATTCAAAAGTGATCTAATAAGTGTGTCTTGATTTAGTTTGGTTTAGCTTTGAGAGATAACCTTACTCAATCTGATCTGGTCTGTATGGAGCTGCCTTATTGTGGGAAGGACAGGAGAGAACCTTATATTGAATCTTAAAGCGCATAAAATATTTGAACATTGGCTTTTTGAGTTTGCTTACTTTTGATATCAAAGGGCAAAGTAAGTTTAGATTTTATTAAGTGCCAGTTCTTTTAAAGGATGAAAATCTCTGGGTGCTATGTAAAATCTTGATTTACGGGGAAGCTAATAAAATTCTAATTTTCATTTCCCAGAACAGTTCATCCAGGCAACCAAGGTAATCCTCATCCCACAGGTCCTCATCTTTCCCATTATACTGTAGAACATTTTATGGGTGATCAACAGTTGTTAATTTGTACCCAAAAGTGTTACCGATTCTGCCAGTAATTTATTGAACTTGAATAGATCAGCAGGTAGGAAGCTGAAGTGGATGTACAAAGTATTCATAGTTTATCTTTTGCTTTTAAAGTAAATTTCATCCCACATAGTAGGAACATTTTGAGTTGTTGGATATAAAGTACTTCCATATGTTTTTCTTGTTTGCTAAATTACAAAGAAGATACTGCCCCCAGCCAACTTGTTTTTAGTACCATAGTTATATTTCTACCCTAATCTCTAGTTTTAAAAATTAGCCTTTCATGAATTTCACTTTATTATTTCTGTACATTGATGAAAATTAGCTGCTGAACATTTTTACTATTGACAGTTTACTACGAAGATGAATTTGTCTTATCAAAAGTACAACTTTGCAATCGATACTTTTGACATTTACTTGGTGCAATTAACTTTTTTGTTGATCTGTTGTCAAACACTTATTAATTTGTAATAGCAAAAAGCCAGTGATGGGAAAGAATAAAGCAGTATTTTGGGTGTCCTCAATGAGTGCCAGACCAAAGGAAAGCTGAGTTATGGTAATAACATTTTAATAAATGTTGTTTCAAATTATTGGAAATATAGATGTTAATTTTGCGTATGAGACACCTGGAGAAGATTCTTGGGGAAGAGTTCTGTCTTATGCCTTAAAGTCAGAATTCCTGATTCTTAATCTTACATATAAAAATTTTGTTTATAAGCTATTTAAACATGAAATTGCCTTTTGGTAGGTGAGCCAGGGTGCACATAAGACATTGCATCTTGTGGAGTGGGCTCAGAAGAATTTTTGCCAGAGGAACCTGATAGCCGAGATTAGCTCTTCAGTGTGTGGAAACTAGGTGCCAAGAAGACTTCGATTTCTTCATTAACTACCCACTCTTTCTCCCTCTTGTGTGTTATACCCACTACCTCCATAGTGTGGGGTGGAAGAAACGGATAAGAGATACGACTTTACTTCCCCCAAATTAAGACTCCTTTCTGTAATTTCTGTAACAAAAGAAAAATAGGACAGTCGTCTTCAAAAGTGAATTAGGCCAGATCAGTAATACCCAAGAGGAGAATGATGACCATTGTCATAAAATCTAAAATGTAATTGAAGCCACTGATAGCTAGCTGATTCAGATAGAAATATTAAAACCACTCAAATGATTGTCTAACGCAGTTCACCAAGTATTTTTGTTAGAATATCACTCTGAGGCACTGTGGGAAAAGCACACTAATTGGCTGGATCACTGCCACAAAGGTCAGTGCAGCTAGAAAAGATAGGACCCCAAGTACTTAATAATCAAAATATGGGCAGGAGAGAAGCATTAGTGACCTAGGTTACCTTTTGAGACCTGGCGGGAAAAAAGTGGGTAAAAGAGCTGAGGGGAGAGAAGTACGGAGCACTTAGATAACTGTAACTTAGAGGTTTTGATGTTTGTTGCCTCTAATAGTCATTCTAAGAGTGCAGTTGGAGTCTTCAAGGTGAGCATTACAATTTCGGCTGGCTTACATTTTAGCCATGTATTATCTGCTGTAATATGTGCCGATGTTACCCAAATTTGTTTAAGAGAAACACTTAGTTTTACACGGAATAGAGTGCTTTTTATAATCTGAAGTTGAGAGTTACTTATATTTAGATTTTCACTTTACAGTTAGCTTTCTTTAAAAGCACTGTTGTTCGATACAACAATGGAATTGTGCCTACACAAACTTCTGGACACTAAATTTGTGAATAGGATCCTTTTAAACTGCACATGTGATGCCCAACAGTAAAGATTTGGTTATGAACAAACCAACCTAGGATAGGAGTCTCATGTTGACTTTACAGGTAAGTTCCTAATTCTTTCTTCTTTTTCCACCTCAGCGCTTTCTGAAAATACACTGTTTGCCTTTAGCTGGGTTTCAAATTTTGTTAGTTCTGTTATAATTGAGACTGTCTTATCATGAAGGTCAACGTTTCTCAGAGGCCAAATAGTGTCAAATGTCACAGAAAAGTAAACAAGGAGCTAAAAAGTGTCCACAGACAGTTGCAACTTAGATCATCCATGTAGTTGTAACCCTGTGTTCTCTTTTATAAATAAAAAATCCCTTTGAACTTGAACAAAAAAGTATTAAGATTCAGAGGTTGCTATTTCAATATTCTGCACACAATATACTTTAAAGGCCTTATTAAACAGAAATGTGTTAAAAGATAAGATACAAGGCCTGTGCTAATCATAGTTGTAGTGACACTATTACCCCCAAATGATGGCAGAAAGACCTGAGTGAGCTCTAAAATATGTAAGTCAATGGAAACGTTTTTCTATTTCTTTAAAAAATAACTTTGCATTTGTTTAATAAGACCAGGTTAATTGTCAATGAGAATAAAAATCCTATATGCCTTTAATTTTTTTAGTGACTGAAACTCATGCAGAATATATATATTCTGGATAAATTTAACTCATTCATTTTATTAACAAATACATTGAGTGCCTACCATGTACCAGGCAACTGGGGATACCCAATAGACTAAATGAATGAACCTCCACCCTTAATGGAATGTGTATTTAAACAGGGATGCGCTTGTCTATAATGGTAACAATATGTAATACGCACTGTCTGTGGGCCTCTTGGGTTTTTTCAAATTTGAGTTCCACTTGTGTACCTACTCTAGAGCCTTGCTCCAGGACCACTGGTGTTACTGTGGTTGTGTGTATGTGTTTTCCCATTTTTAAAATAATTTTATCTGCATTTAAAAACAAAATAGTCCCAGTCGAGCATCGCCAACTGTACTGTCAGACTGTGCAGTCTTTACGTTTCTCCACCAGATTAATGAGACATCACATTTTTTGATGTACCTCAGCATTGTGAGGTCAAAGAAGCAAGAGCGCACTGTGAGCAGGATATTGAGTTGGCCGTATAGATCCTGTACCTCAAGAGCAGACGTGTGGGGTTCTTTTAATGCCACAGGCAATGGAGAGCCAATTATGAGCCTTGCTGGGATGGAGTACAGAGAAGAGTCAAGCATTTATCCTGCCTTTTCCAAATTACACCTCAGGGTAACTACATAGTTGTGAGGGAAATTTTCTCATTATAAAATAATTCCAGCTTAAAAATACAGTATAATAGAAATAGGACCTCAACATTTTGCAGCAGTAATGAAATAATCAAGTGAGGCCTCAATGACTTCACTAAGTGAATGCTGGTGGGGAGCAGTTTAATGCATGGATCAGGCTGATAGCACCTGAACCCACTGATCAGCCTTAGCGTTACAGTAACAGAACTATAAACATTCTGTGCTTGCTGAAGTTATACCACAGAAGTGCAGAGTGCCATCCATGAAGGTCAAATAATTGAACTTGACTCTCAAACGTTTAAATCTGACTACCAGTTATAAGAGACTTAAGATACAGAGGAACATGTTAAACCACCACTGGATGCAGTTGGCAAAATCCACACTAGAAAATTCTAGAAGACAAATGACCTGGTATTTTTAAGTAAACTGCAAGAAAAAAAGAATTTATAGATTATCATGGACTTCAGAAACAATTATAGCTCTTAAAGTAAATCATTAAGCTTTCTAGTTATACATGCAACATAGGAGATTACATGAAATAGGAAATACATTAAAACCAAGAAGAGTTTATATGGGTGAGATGTGGAGAATAATGAGCTTTTATGTACTTGGTGTTATTTTCTGATGCTTTTCTTCTGGTCTCTCTGTATTTTTTATAGTTTAAGGAAAACCTTTGTGAACTAAGGGGCATATCTTCAAAGGTTCCAATATGAAGAGATGAGTGGTATCAACGTCTAACTCCTTCATGCCCATAACTGACAGCATTCTGGATAGCACCTAAGATGTTCTGGGCTGAGCTCAGTACCTAGTGGGCCCTTTGAGGCATTTCTAACCTCACTTCTGTATCTTTTTCTTAAGTGCTCACCAATTATGACTCTTCCATTTTTTCTCTGTCCTCTTGTTAGCTCAGTCTGCATCTTGCGTATTCAATCCACTGTTTGCTTTCTTAAAATTGAGATGTGACGGACATTCTAGTTTCAGGTGTTCAACAAAGTGATTTGATGTTTGTGTGTCCTGGGCAATGATCACCACAGTAAGTTTAGTTAACATTCGTCACCACATACCATTACAGAACTTTTTTTCTTCTGATGAGAACTTTTTAGTATTTACTCGTAGCAACTGTCACATATGCAGTACAGTATTATTAACTGTAGTCAACATACTGTATATTACATCCTCATGAGTTATTGGCTTTATAATTGGAAGTCTGTACTTTTTGACACCCTTCACCCATTTTGTCCTCCCCCCACCCCCTGCCTGTGGCCATCACCAACCTCTTCTCTGTATCTCTGAGCTTGGTTTTTGTTTTCTGGTTTTTTTTGATTCCACAGATAAGTGAGATCATATTTGTCTTTCTCTGTCTTATTTCACACAACATAATGCCCTCAAGATCATTCATGTTGTCGCAGATGTCACGACTGCATTCTTATTTATGACTGAATAGCATTCCATTGTGTATACATGCCTCACCTATTTGTCCATCCATCCATCAGTGGACACTGGTTGTTTTTGCGCCTTGGCTGTTGCAAATAATGCTGCAGTGAACATGGCAATGCATATATCTTTTTCAGTTAGTGTTTGCTTTTTCATCGAGCTGCTTAAAAACACTTAGCCATCAATTGCAAAGTATAGGACTTCTTTAAATCCTGACTTGATCAAAGCCAGCTGTAAAAATATTCCTGAGACAACTGGAGTAATTTAAATATTGACTGATTATTTGAAGTTAAAAGAACTGTTGACACTTGATGAAGGTATTATGGTTGTGTTTCTTTTTTCAAAATTCTTTTAGCATATACATAATGAATTTACCAATAAAAAGATATGATGTATAGAATTTGCTTTATGTTTCAAAATAATCCTGGTGTAGGAGGGGGTGTACGTATGGGTGGGAGTATGGGTGAAGATTGCTCTTGTACTAATACAGTGGAAGTTCACACATGCTTACAATGATACCATTGTTTAAATATATCTACTATAGTCTGTTGTTGTTGTTCAGTTGTGTCCGACTTTGTGATCCCATGGACTCCAGCATGCCAGGCTTCCCTGTCCTTCACTGTCTTCCAAAGTTTGCTGAAATTCAAACTTTGAGTCCATTGAGTCAGTGATGCCATCCAACCATCTTCCTCTGTCACCTCCCCCTCCTGCCCTCAGTCTTTCCCAGCATCAGGGTCTTTTCCAGTGAGTCTCTTCACTCTCTGCGTCAGGTGGCCAAAGTTACTGGAGCATCAGCATCAGTCCTTCCAGTGAATATTCAGGGTTGATTTCCTTTAGGATTTACTGGTTTGGTCTCCTTGTTCTCCAAGGGACTCTCAAGAGTGTTCTCTAGAACCACAATTCAAAGGCATCAATTCTTCCGTGCTCAGCCTTCTCTATGGTCTAACTCACAGCCCTACATAACTACTGGAAAAGCCATAGATTTGACTATGCAGACCTTTGTTGGCAAAGTGATGTTTCTGCTTTTTAATACACTGTCTAGGTTGGTCATAGCTTTTCTTCCAAGGAGCAAGCGTCTTTTATTTCATGGCTGCAATCACTGTCCACAGTGATTTTAGAGCCCAAGAAAATAAAGTCTGTCACTGTTTCCACTTTTTCCCCATCTATTTGCCATGAAGTGATGGGACCGGATATCACGATCTTAGTTTTTTGAATGTTGAGTTTAAGCCAGCCTTTTCACTCCTCTTTGACCTTCATCAAGAGGCTCTTTAGTTCCTGTTTGCTTTCTGCCAGTGGAGTGGTGTCATCTGCATATCTAAGGTGGCTGATATTTCTCCCAGCAGTCTTGGTTCCAGCTTGTGATTCATCCAGCCCAGGCTTGTGCATTATGTACTCTGCATGTAAGTTAAATAAGCCTGGTGACAATATACAGCCTTTCCCAATTTTGAACCATCCATTGTTCCATGTCCAGTGCTAACTGTTGCTTGTCCTGCATATAGGATTCTCAGGAGACAGACAAGGTGGTCTGGTATTCCCATATCTTTAAGATTTTCCACCGTTTGTTGTGATCCACACAATCAAAGGTTTCAGCACAGTCAATGAAGTACAAGTAGATGTTCTTTGGGAATTCCCTTGCTTTTTCTGTGATCCATTGGCAATTTGATATCTATCATAATTAAACCTAATAATTATGTTAGAATTCAGAAGGCATGTGTTTAGAACCTGCACTGTGAAGTACTTTGTAAAATACTTGCTTTAATGTTATTCTAATTATTAATAACGTTCTATTTTAAATACTGGTATTTTGCTAGTTCCATGTCTTTTTTGAGACGTATGCCTTGTTAATAGCATACTTAAAAAAATCTGAAAAGCTTATTCTAAAGCTAAAGAAATTTACTAAAAAAAATTTAGTTTTGGCTTGAACTATGTTCTGTAAGCTTAGTCCTATTTATCATTTTAAATGATTGTGCTGTGCTTAGCCACTCAGTTGTGTCTGACTCTTTGTGACCCCTTGGACTGTAGCCTGCCAGGCTCCTCTGTCCATGGGGATTCTCCAGGCAAGAATACTGGAGTGGGTTGCCATGCTCTCATCCAGGGAATCTTCCCAACCCAGGGATCAAACCCAGGTCTCCCACACTGCAGACAGATTCTTTACCATCTGAGCCACCAGGGAAGCCCATGAATACTGGAGTGGGTAGCCTATCTTCCTGACCCAGGAATCGAACCGGGGTCTCCTGCATGACTGGCAGATTCTTTACCGACTGAACTTTTAAATGATAGCTGTAATAATTGTTCTGGCATTTTAATAGATTTTTTGTGTTTCTGTTGACTTAAATGATGATTTTAGTGTTCTTTTTAACTGTCACTGTCTCTGTATTTTATCTGTAGAATACAGTGTTCCTACTAATACATGTTAACACTTAGCAGTTATGTGATCGTGCTTCTACATATATCACTATGTTTTTTAAAATTGTATTGAAGTAAATTGATTTACAAGGTTGTATTAACTTCTGTTGTACAGCAGTGAATCAGGGATATGTATGTATATACACACATACATTCTTTTTGGTATTCTTTTCATTATAATTTATCACAGGATATTGAATGTAGTTCCCTATGCTATACAGTAGGGCTTTATTGTTTATCCATTACTATAAATAAGAGTTTGCATCCGTATATCTCAACTCCCAGCCCTGCCTTCTCCTACCCTCCACTCTTGGGCAACCATAAGTCTCTTCTCTATCCGTAAGTCTGTTTCTATTTTGTAGATATGTTCATTTCTGTTGTGTTTTAGATTCCACATATAAGTGATTGCATATGATAAATACCATAAATATTGTCTTTTTCTTTCTCTCTTCACTTCATATGATAATCTCTAGGTCTATTCATGTTGCTGCAGCTGGCATTCATTCATTCTGCTTATGGCTGAATAGTATTCCAGTGTCTCTCTGTGTGTGTGTGTGTGTGTGTGTGTGTGTGTGTGTGTGTCTACACACCACATCCTCTTTATCCATTCATCTCTATGGACATTAGGTTGTTACCATGTCTTGGCTATTGTCACTACTTCTGTAGGAACATGTAGGGGAGGCAAATAGATCTTTTCAAGTTGATATATACTGAGGAGTGGGATTGCTGGATTATATGACAACACTATTTTCAGTTTTTTGAGGAACTTCCAACTGTTTTCCATAGTGGCTGCAGCAGTTTTACATTCTTACCAACAGTGTAGGAGGGTTCCCCTTTCTCCACATTCCTTCCAGCATTTGTTATTTGTAGACTTTTTAATAATGGCAGTTCTGACCAATGTGAGGTGATACCTCATTGTATTGAACAGTTTTGATTTGCATTTATCTAATAATTAGTGATGCTCTCTGAGCATCTTTTCATGTGCCTATTGGCCATCTGTACATATTCTTCAGAGAAATGTCTATTTAGGTCTTCTGCCCATTTTTTGATTGGCTTGTTTGGTTTTTTTGTTATTGAGTTCTGTGGGTCGTTTCTATATTTTGGATAATTAAGCCCTGAAAATATTTTCTCTCATTCTGTAAGTTTTCTTTTCATTTTGTTTATGGTTTCCTTTGCTGCAGATAGCGTTATTATTAATCTAGTAATCTGAATGATTTAACAGGGTTATTCTTGATTTGGATACATTAGCACACCGAAAAAGGTAAAAATAAATTATAGCCAACAGTTTGTTTTGGGTTTGAAAAAACAATGATTTTGCATTTTACTAGCATAGAAATGATGTTATTGAATATCTACTATGTGCCAAGGATATACACATGTAGAATGAATAGTATAATAGTGAAGGGAAAAGGTTTATTAAAGCATTATTGTACAAATAAACTCTTTAAATTTAGAAAGATCATCACTGTTATATAGGATGTATACTTTAAAAAACAAAACCTAATGGCTTTTTAGTTTAGTACCTCTTGCTCTGAGCATACTTAGTGAACCACCACTGGTTTCCCCTGCTATCCAAAAGCAGAGCTTTCCTCTGAACCTTTTGCAAGCCAAAATGGTAATGGTGTAAAGCAAAGAAGCAATTTTCTCCTTTGTAAAAGTGAAAATCCTCTTCAGATTTCTTTTGGTTAGCAAAAACAAGTACTAGTCAAGGCCTTTCATAATAGCAAAGGGGGGTTAATTTTACCTGTATCTGGATTCATTGGTTTGAGACTTGAAACTTAGCTATGACCTTATTTACAGTAAAGAATCTGCCTGCAATGCAGGAGACCCTGGTTTGATTCCTGGGTGGGGAAGATCTCCTGGAGAATGGAATGGCTTACCTACTCCAGTATTCTTGCCTGGGAAATCCTGTGGACAGAGGAGCCTGGCGGGCTATAGTCCTTGGGGTCACAAGAAGTCAGACATGACTGAGCAACTAACACTTTATATACTGAATACATAGGCATTTTCAGTTTTAATCCTGGGACTGCAATTATTTTAATGATAATTACTATTTCTGTTGATATTTCAGCTTCTAATACTTGATCCTCTGATGAGTGTCCATGAGCGCTGCTGCATTCATTTTGCTTGCGTTGACTGAATATTCTTTTAAGTTCTTGCTAATTCTGCATTGTGAGTTTGACTTTACCATTATTGTTGAGTTTGGCCTTACATTTTGATAAGGAATCAAAGCCACCATTTCACCAGTTAGGCATTCACCAGTGGCTGACTTTATTTTTGGGGGCTGCAAAATCACTGCAGATGGTGACTGCAGCCATGAAATTAAAAGACGCTTACTTCTTGGAAGGAAAGTTATGACCAACCTAGACAGCGTATTACTTTGCCAACAAAGGTCCGTCTAGTCAAGGCTATAGTTTTTCTAGTAGTCATGTATGGATGTGAGAGTTGGACTATAAAGAAAGCTGAGCACGGAAGAATTGATGCTTTTGAACTGTGGTGTTGGGGAAAACTCTTGAGAGTCCCTTGAACTGCAAGGAGATCAAACCAGTCCATCCTAAAGGAAATATAGTCCTGAGTGTTCATTGCAAGGACTGATGTTGAAGCTGAAACTCCAGTACTTTGGCCACCTGATATGCAGAGCTGACTCATTGGAAAAGACCCTCATGCTGAGAAAGATCGAAGGCAGGAGGAGAAGGGGACGACAGAGGATGAGATGATTGGATGGTATCACCAACTCAATGGACATGAATTTGGGTAAACTCGGGAGTTGGTGATGGACAGGGAGGCCTGGCGTGCTGTGGTTCATGCAGTCTCAAAGAGTCGCACACGACTGAGCGACTGAACTGAACTGAACTGAGTAGTCAAGTCCTACCATAAACAGGGATTCAGGGAGCAGAAAGATCCTCCACCTGCTTTTACCCACCCTTCCCAGGAAGTCACACACCCTAAAAACATGTTATCCCAAAAGATATTATGCAAGTTCCAAAATGACCTCTGGGCATTTTGGTACAACATCCATCTTTTTTCCTTATATACTCCTCCCTCCCTCCTTTCCTTTTCCCCTTAATTAGTAGAATAATTTCTGTGTGACTGGCAAAAAATAATACTTTCCTTTTCCAACAGCCATTGTTAGTTGTGATATAGTATAAAGGTAGTATATTGTGATGAGATTTCCAGTCTTCTATATTTTTTTAATGTAAGAAAATAAAAACAAGTACTCTTGATCCATATACAGCAACGTGCCATAGGGATGAAGAGTACTAAGCAATCAGTTTCCATCAGGATTGTGATCAAGGGATAAGTACAAGAGACATGAGGTGTAGGCATATTTTCAATATGTCAAGAAAGAAGAAATAAATGGGCATTTCTGGATATAAGAACAACATGGCAAAAGTTATGGGCACATAAAAAGGCATGGACTTTCAAGGAATGTATGGTCTGATTTAGATGTTAGGATGTGGGACCTGGGGCATGGATGATGGTGTAGACAAACAGGCTGGAAATAGAATGACATACAAGAGTAAAGAGTTTTGACTGTTCTTTTTTTAAATTGAGGTATAATTGACATTTAACTTTAGTTAGAAGTGTGCAGCATAATGATTTTATATATATTGCAGAATGATCACAATAAGTCTAGTGAACATCCATCACCACACAGTTACAGTTTTTTTCTTATGAGAACTTTTAAGATCTTTGCAACTGTCAAGTAACATACAATACCGTTGACTTTAGTCACCATGCTGTACATTACATGACCATGACATAATTGTTTTCTAACTGGAAGTCTGTACCTTGACCACGTTCACCTCATTTCCCCCACCCCTTGCCTAGGATAACTACCTATCTGTTCTCTGTTTCTATAAATTCAGTTGTTACTTCATTGTATTTGTAGATTCCACATATAAGTGAGACCATATGGTATTTACTTTTCTCTGACTTATTTCACTTAGCATAATGGCTTCAAGGTCCATCCATTTTATTAGGTGGGATTTCATCCTTTTTTATTGCTGAATAATATTCCATTGTATTTTTATTTATATACTACATTTTCTTTATCCATTTAATCATTGATGAAGACTTAGTTTGTTTTCATATTTTGACTATTGTAAATAATGCTGCAGTATATGTGGGGGTTCATATTATGTTTTTTAAAAATGTATGTCTTCATTTATTTATATCTATAATGAAGAAACTAGATTAAATCATTGCATATTATTTTTTTAAGTGTTTTAATTTCCTTCAGATAAATACCCAGAAGTACAGTTGCTGGAATTTGTAGTTCTATTTTTCATTTTTCTATACTATTTTCCATAGTGGCTGTATCTGTTAACACCCTTTCAGATATATGATCTGCAAGTGTTTTCTCCCATTTGGTAGGCTGCCTCTTTGATTGTTCTTTAGGGATAAGAAACATTTATGTTTTTTGAAGAGAGAGATTACGCAAGGGGTAAAGAAACATCACACACAAAAAGCCTGAGGAAGGTGGGAAGAAGGCTTGCTTGTTAATGAGAAGATGAAAATGTTGGCAGGTGGATAGAGGAAGAATGAGAGGGAATATGGAGGTTCAGAATTGAATGTATAATAGAAAAGGAATAATTGGGCAAGAGCCTGTGTTATTATAGCATCTACTCTGTTTTTGTGAGGAGACGCTATATGTTGAAAGCATCCTAGCAGTGTTTGCTGTTTTATCTATGACACCATCTGAAAACACATTTGAAAGTGCTTTAGAATAGGGATCAACAAACATTTCCTGAAAAGGCCTGATATTAAATATTTTAGATGATGTGGGTCAAATATAGTCTCTGTTGTATTTGCTACTGCTTCTCCTCCTTTGCTTTCTTCTTTTTCTCTTCTTCCTTTTCCTCCTTTTCCCTCTTTATAAAATCATTCTCAGTTCATGGGTCATACTAAAAACAAGCCATGGGCAGGATTTGGCCTGTAGGCTATAGTTTGCTGACCCCTTCTTTAGAACTTAGCTATCCTAATGGAACATTTGGTTTCACTCCCACCCCACTTTCTCTCAGTAAGTGATGAAACAAATAGGTCTTTGTGGAGAATAAAATGTTGGGATAATTTAATGTATTTGAATGTATGTGACCCTTGATCTGCTTTTGAGCACCATCGCTCAGATTTGTGATGGTAGCCTAGGTTCTCAGTCTCTTGACCCTAATGGCATGTATATACTGCCCCAACAAATAATACATGATAGAAATGTCACTGCATGGCTTCTGAGAACAGGGTGGTAAAAAGTGATATTGCTTCTGTCCTTCCCTTCTTTCCCCACATACTTCTGGAGCTCTAAGCTGCCATGTAAAGCCACCCTAAAGTTTCCTTGCTGAAAAGACCATGGGGAAGTCACACAGTCATAGGGAGAGTTGTCTGAGGAAACCCAGCTGTGCCTGCCCCCAGCTATTTTTAAGTCTTCTCAAACTAGGCCTCATGCATATGAATGAGCAAGTACCAGATGATTCCAGTACCAGCTACCATCTGCTGCAAGCTCTTGAGATACCCTAAAGCAAGAACCATCTAGGCTAGTTTAGTAAAGCCTCAGAGCCATGAGAGATAATAATAAAATTGTGGTTGTCTTAAGCCAAAGTTTTGGCGTAATTTGTTACATAACAGTAGGTAATCAGAAGTGGTTGGGGAACCTGGAAATGGAGTATTACTATAACAAAACCTAAAATGTATGGCAGTGGCTTTGCAACTGAGCTGCCCACATACGTTGGAAGGGCCTTGAAGAGACTAGTAGCAGAAGTCTGATGGATCTTGAGGTTGTCAATAGGGCTTAAAGGAAAGTGAAGAAAAAATGATTAATACTGGAAGAAAAGCCCTAGTTAATAAAACCGTTACCTGTGATAATGTAGAAATATTAAATACTTAATGAGCCAGTGGATCAGCCTGAACAATTTTCAAGCTAAAGTTTTAAAGTTTCAGCTGGTTTCATTTAGCTGATACCATGAAATACAGATAATGATGAGCTGGAGAAGAAATTACTCAGTTTTCAAGCAAAATTTTGAGGAATATAAAAGTCAGAACTTCCTGTGTTAGAAAAGAAAATCCTTTTCTGATGACCATTCTCTTGCAGCAGAATGTTCTCAAAGTAAAACAAAAACAAAAAAAACTGGCCTCAGGACAAAAATCAAATTCAGAGCTCTGTCACGAAAATTCTCAAGATAAAAATAAAGCTAAGGATTTGACTGTGAAATCCTTTATTAAGACCCCAGAAAAATTTAAGGTGGTGCCTGACAGGGAGCTGCAGCTAGACAAGAATTGTTGATTTGGTTTTTGTCTAATGAAATAAACCCTAGTGAAATCAATGAGTCATAAGAAACTTACAAAGCTTTTAAGGAAAGTATATTGCAGAAATACTTGCAGCCTCAGCTATAAGAAACAGAGATGGCTTCAAAACGAAAATATACTTTCAGATCCTAGAAATTCTATAGGCAGAAAGCAGGCTCACCAAACTACTGAACTTAAAATGTGGGCTATATTTTATAGACGAGGAGGAATAACTTAGAGGATGGAGTGAAGAGCTGAGGAGAATCATTGCAGGGACTAGAAATGAACCCTCATCAAGGAATGGGCAACATGCGTCCAGTCAGCTTTGCTATGGACAAGAGACTGCTGTGCCTTTCGTTTTCTCCCTCTTTGAGTGGAAGTATTCATAGTGATTACCCTCTGCCATCTACCCATCATGAATATTGGGTGTGTGGGGGACACAGTTTATCTCTCTAGCTCATGAGTGTTTAGACCTAGAGGAATGGTACTCTTCATTTGGGAAAAGGTTCTATTTTTACTGCTTTTCTTTCTGTTTTTTTTTGTAATTTTAAATCATAAAATACATTTGAATTTAGCTTAAATGGCTGTAAATAAGCCTATCATCTTGAATGCACCAAAATTCCCTTACCATTTCGAATCTTATATTTTAATATGTGCTAAGTAACGAACACAGGGCCTCCCGTGTGTGCAATTGTTCTTTTGTAAATGCTGGTTTGCTTTAGCACTCTTGCCTGTTGATGACATTGTCTTTACCCATGGCATCCAGTTCCCTCACGCTGATCTCTCGTTCACCAAAGCCCTCTACCCCTACAACCCCTCCTCCACCCCACCAGGCCTCTCCATATGCTCCACTCCTGACTTTTTCAGGCATTTTACTGTCATCCAAACTCTGAACTTGCCTACCTTATTTTTCAAAGATTTGCAGAGTGACTAGGCAATTGTCATGAATAATGAAAGTAAAATAAAGTGTTAATTGTTTAGTCATGCCCAACTCTTTGCGACTCTGTGGACTATAGCCAACCAGGGTCCTCTGTCCATGGAATTCTCCAGGCAAGAATACTGGAGCAGGTAGTAATTCCCTTCTCTAGGGGATCTTCCCAACTCAGGGATCGAACCTGGGTCTCCTGCATTGCAGGCAGATTCTTTGCCATCTGAGCCACCAGGGAAGCTCAACTACAGTGTTAACACAGAAAATTTACTTGGATGATTGAAGTAGCAACCTTCAGTGTTTACCCTGTGGCATTAGTTGAAATTTCAAGCATTTTTTTGTAGGCCAGCTGAGTCCATTTTAGGTAAGGACCCTCAAATTGATCCTCAAGTAATGACATTCATATTCTTTTCTAATAGAGAATGGCCATCTGTTAGGGATATAGTATAGGGTAGAACACTATGCTAAAATCTGTCCTGGTCCCACTCCATCTGTAAAGCTTGGAGTCTTAAGTTCATATGTATCTTTGGTCTCTGCCCCAGCATTTTGTAGAGAATTCTCATCTAATTAATATTAATGTCAATAGCAACATTGAAGAGGAAAACCTAAAAGGAAGAGAATTTTGAAAGAAGGAGTGCTGGGAAAGAGGAGGGCAGTTTTATCTGAATTGTTTTGCCTTGGAAAATTGCTGGTGTAATTCTGTGAGTTAGTGAGTATGTGTACATAAATATGCATTTCTTTATTTAACCAGTATTAACGAGCATCACTGTGTGATTCCTGCAGTATACTAGCTTCTGTGTTGTCATTCAGTCACTAAGTCGTGTCCAACTCTTTGTGACCCCATGGACTGTGGCCACCGAGAAGCCTGGCAGGCCACAGTCCATGGGGTTTTTCACGCAAGAATACTGGAATAGGTTGCCCTTTCCTTCTCCAGGGATCGAACCTGGATCTCTCCTCCCTGCCCCACCACCCCCGCCAGACCCCTAGCAAGCAGATTTTTGCCACTGAGTCACCAGGGAAGCCCACTAGTTTATGTGGATAAGATAAATTAGGGAGGTCACTTATTCTGTTAGACTGGCTCCAACAGCAGTTGGGTGGTGTGCGCTGTGTGGGGCCTAGGAGATGCTCGGATTTACCATTCCTTATATGGAAGGTTTCTGCATAGGATCAGAATTCATATGCATTCTCAGCTTTAAACATAAAACTGAATTTTCAGGGAAATTGAATTCCATCCACAGTAAATTTTGATTCTGTAAATAAAAAGCTTGCAAAGTCTTAATAAAAAGGAAACCATCTAACCTTAAAAATGAATTTATTACTAAGTGAATTTAACTCACAAAAGGAATTTTCCATAATATTTAGACTTTTGTTGGTTTTGGCTTTGTTTGTTTCTTATTAACATTTATAGTTGTTTGGTCTGGTCAAATATTGAATTTGAGTTCAAAGATATATCTCCTCTGAGGATGCAGTCTAACGAGGCCAAGTAAATAATCGGAAAAAAATAAGTTTCCAAGTTTTAAGGGCAGTACTCTTTCCATGGCAAACAGCATGTCTCACTTTTTCAGTCATCTGCAAAATTGGGCTACTCATTCCTACACAAGTGAATGTGCTGATTTCTGTCTTTTTCTTTCCCGCTTATCCCCCACCCTTCTTTGCTCAGTTTCCACTTTCTTTCCTCTTGATGTTTGCCTCATCTCTTCCTGTGTAATATATGGCCACGTCTTTGGGGAGCAGCAGCGTGGCATCAGAAACAAGGGGCGCCCTCGCAGTTACATTCTGCAGGCTCATCATGGGGCTCCAGGCAGGTCACTAATCGTGAAATGGGGGAGTCAGTGCTGGCTGGGTGTTAGTTGATTGAGGTGGCGTGGACAGAACCTGGGGACTTCAGGGCCCTGTCAGTGGCCCTTCAACATATTTCCATTGCTGTCACTTAACTTACAGGCATGCGTGATCCAGCAGTCAGTTATTCTGTGCAGGAGGGAGCAAGGGCTTTAAATCAGGTGGCCAGAGGGTTATTTCTCTGCTGTTTAACAGCTGTATGACCTCAGGTGAGTTTCTTAATCTCATTTATCCTCAATTTCCTTGTTTGTAATACCTCCCATGAAAGGTGGTTCTGAGGATCACAGATAATATAACATAAAATACCCAGCAAAGTCCTGACACAAGGAAGTTGTTTATAAATAGTAGCTATTGATGTTTTAAGTAGGCTAAAAGGTCTCTTTCACATGCTTTTACAGTCATTTAATCTCAATCTCTCTTTCACAAACACACACATACAACAGTTACCATCCTAAGCTCCTCAAATTGTCCATGCACCTTACCATTTTAAGAATGGCCTTTTGTTACCAGGGAAATGGTTCTGTTGCCAGCTGAAAGGAATATTCAGGAAATGGCTCAGGAAAAAAAAAAAAAGTAGAATTGTATTAAAAAAAAAATTACTCTGTGGTAATGTTATCTCTTTATCTCCTCTGCATAATTGTGATGTCTCCCAATGCTGTCAAAAACAACAGCCAATCCAAATCTTGTTGAAGTCTAGCCTGCCTGGGACTAGGGTACCCCTCTTAGCATGCTTGCAGTTGTGTTACCTTGCTTGGATCGACTAATAAATGGCCAGGAGTCATTTTGCATGACAGCCTTTCAATTCTGCAGAAACCCTAAAACTGACCCAGATAAATGCCTGGGTCCCCCAGGTCTGTAAGTCTCTACGCTGCCCCTTTGTTAGGTGTCATATCCTCTTGACTGCCTCTCAAGGTGAAGAGAACTGGGTGGCACTGGTGAGACAGTGCGGCCAGGGGACCTGCTGCAGCCCCTGCAGGAGGGGCCCTGTCTTTGACTGACGGCTGTAATATTGCTCTTGTGACAAGCGTCTTTTTAGTCAAAAGCAGTAAATCTTCCCTTTTGTAAATGACAGATGGTTAGGATTGTTACTTCTGTCTCCAGCAAACCCATAAGAGGAAAAACAAACAGATAACTGACACTGAGTTCTTCTTGTTTTCAAGAAAACTAGGGAAGATTTGAAGCCATATAGTTTCAGTAAGGTTTTGCAGTGTTTGTGATCCACAGAACAACCCCACCCATTCCCACCCCCTGATGTCCACATGCTAATAATCCCCAGGACCTGCGAATATGTTAGGTTACATGGCAAAGTGGAGAATTTATAATTGCAGATGGAGTTAAGGTTGCTACTCAGCTACCCTTAAAATAGGGAGATTATCCTGTATTGCCTGGTGAGCACAATAGAATCACAGTGGAATAGGGAGCAGAAAGAGAAAGAGGTGACTGGACTCAAGGTTAGAGTGATGTGGTCTGAGGACATGACCAACCACAGTGGACTGGGAAGAGGGAGGAAGAGGGGCTGTGAGCCAAGGGATGCAGGTAGCCTCTAGAAGCTGGGAAAGGCAAAGAAACGTATCTTTGGAACCTGGAACCTTCAGAAGGTCCTGCCGACACCTTGATTTCAGCGCAGTGAGACCCATTGCAGACTTCTGACCTCCAGAATTATAATAAATCTGTGTTAAGTCATTACGTTTGTGGTAATGTCACAGTAGGATAGAAAACTAATACAGCATTTAACTGCACAATGAAAACTCTAAAATTGATGGACCCAAATTTCCTCTCTCTTTCCAAGAAAGGTGCTGCTACTAGTGAAATGACAAACCAAAAGCAGGGAGAGGGAAGTCAGCCATGGGCCAGGCTGGCCCACTGCCGGAGCGCTGGTTGGAGTGGTCTCTTGTTCCTGCCTCGTCGTCTCTCCTCTGCCCGGCCTCTGTCTGGGGTTATTCCCCACACCCCCATGTTGCCGCTGCTTCTCTTTTCACCAGCGGTCTTCTCTCCAGCTCCCCTCTTCTCTGATGGGAGCTGGCACTGGCCCAGGTTAGCAAGAGGAAAATGGACATTCCTCCTAGTTTCCTCCCTCCTGTCCACACCTGCATAGTCCCTGGGGAAGAGTCTTGACTGAAAGTGAGCAAAGAAAGGAGGAGTAGACAGGAAAAAAAGACGCCTGAAAACAGTCAGGCTGGACATACTTAAAGGGAAGGGAGACAAACAGGAGATGCCACCTCATCTCATTGACTTAGCTGTTGCCATTTTCTTTAGCAAAGTTCCAGTGTACTGTCCACCAGGCCTGAGTGCAGCTGTTATTCCTGTGTTCCCAGTGGTACAGCAGACCTTTCTCCATTTCTCCAAATGGTTAACTGCACACTTAGAGCTCTTGGCAGAGTTTGGGATGCAGAGTTAAGTACTTGGGGTGTACCTAGCCCCATCACCATCTGTGATCTGTACAAAATTTGATATACGCTTTAGGCTAGTCAAATACTCATTGGTCCTCTACTGTGCATTTGGCAGTGCACTAGGTGTAGGAAGTGGAGGTGGGCAGCAAGGGCTAGTGAACCTGGCTTTCTGGTGGAGAAATGGGATTTGGGGATTATAATAAGCAGTCTATTTCCTTGTCACAGCATATGAGCAATTTACTGAAAGTGTTGTCCTAAAGACATGAGCTTATCTAGACAAAAACAAAAAAATTAAAATTCCTCCCCTAAAGGTTGTTCAGTGACTCTGTGTACTTCCAAGAGGACAATAAGCTCTTTCTTTGGAATCTGGGAGGTGCTTCCAGGGCATGAGAAAGAATGCTCTACTCTGTGGCCTTTGATGTGATTTCCCAGGTGTGCCAAATAATGCCTTGGTAGCTTTCCAACCACCTGTTGTCATTTTACAAGTTTCACCAGATGCCTTTATATATTGGGCAGAACCAAATCTTAAAAAGGGACGATGTGACACCTTTAACACCCATCATGTTCAAAGTATACTCCATGTCCGGGCTGCATTGTCATTCATTAGAGATGAAGATTTACAGTGTCTTAATTTGAATCACCTGTCACTAAAGGGTCTCGTTGGCTTCTGTCTTTCCCAGAAACTTTTGTTAGAGGGATCTTTTCTTTTTGGCCACTACTGCATGGCATATGGGATCTAAGTTCTCCAACCAGGGGTCAACACTATACCCCTTGCGGTGGAGTGGAAGTGCAGAGTCGTAACCACTGGACCACTAGGGAAGTCCCTAGAGAGGACTTTTTTTTTTTAATTGAGCTACCCCTTCTCTTCCCTCCCGCTTATCTGAGTCAGATGCTCTCATAATGCCTCACACTTCCTCTGTTAGCAGTCATCACACCAAACTGTAGTGTTTCTTCACTCATGTGTGTCTCCCACTAAGCTCTAATAATCCGTGGCGGCTGGCCCGTGCCTGCCTTATGTACATTTGTTTGTACACCACTCAGCCCTGATGCCAGCGGGTGAACGAAACATGTGGGTGTGTTGCGTGAGAGAAAGCCACTTTTGCTGCCTAAGAACTTACAGTGATTCTCAATTGTGTATCAGATACAGATGCTTCATTTCAGTTCTCAACTCCTTGGATTTTTCTTGTATAGGAGCTTTCAGATCTCCTCCGGGCCCCTATCTGATTACTTGCATCTTCGTGCTGTAGGGTGTCTGCTCTGCCTGTCCACCCAGGGTAGTTTGTCCCCAAAGGCGGCTGCCAGCTCCTTGATTTCTTCTCTGCACACTTGCCACTCCCTCATGGAGAGAGATTCCTCTGCCCACTTGAACCTGGGCTGGCCTGTGACCAATTTGACCAGCAGCCTAGGCGGAAGTGACACTGTGCCAATTCTGGGCCTACTCTTTAAGAGAAGACAGTTTCCCATCCCTTAGAGCCCTGAACTGCCACTAATAAATGCAGGCAAATAAGCCACGTGGAGGATGCTGAGGCACTAGCAAGTGAGTGAAGAAGCTCCATTAGCCAGTCAGCCCAGGTGAGCCTTGAGGCGACTCCAATCCCAGCTAGTTCCTGTTGTTTTCTGACTGTAACTACTCAAGAAATCTGAGGCAGGACCACCCAGTCAAATACGGTCAGCCTACAGAACCATGATATAGCAGTAGTAGTTTTAAGCCACTGAGTTTTGGGTGATTTGATGTATAGCAATAAATACCCTAAATACCACCCTCCAAGGTCCCAAATGTAGATTTTTGGTAAAGCTTTTCTGTGCAAGTCTAGTTGATGATAGTCCTTCCCTTCTCTAATTCCCACAGGACCTCTCAGTACCACACATTTTGTTATCCAGCCGTACATACTTGTTTCCATTTTCTATACTCTGTTTTGGACTCCATGACTTTGAAGATACCAAGCAATGGAAATATGTCTTTTGAGATCCCTTCAACAAGTACCAGTCCTGGACAAAATATAATTAATAAGCTGTTGAGTTGAGTTTTAAAGCATTCTTTGAACTTTCTGCCGGCTCTTTTAGCTATGATTCTTCATGGTATCTTGGAGCATTCTTTCGAGTCATGGTTGTGAAAGTATGTCTGGGTGCAGGCAGCCCTCAAGATCCACCCAAAGACAGTATGCGACAGAGCAGTGGTTCTCCAAGTCTGGTCCTGGATCAGCAGCATCACTGTCAGCTGGGAACCACTTAGACATGCAGATTGTAAGGTCTACCCTAGACCTGTGAAATTTGAGGTTCTGGGAGTGGGGCCCAGCATTCAGTGTTTGAACAAGTTTTCCAGATAATTGTGATGCATGCTGAAGCATGAGCGTCATTCTTGTAAGAGAAAAGAGTTCAAGGTTTAAGATAGAAGGTCTAGGATTTTTTTCATTAAACAGCATTTATTGGATGTGCATTTGCTTGTGCGGGGTGTAGTGTTAGGGGCAGGGGATACTAAGATGGCTATCGGTTGGTCTCTGCCCTTGTGTGCTGAAGGAGAGTGAGGTGGCTGCTCTGTTGACGTATGTATGAATGAGACATACCCCCAAATGATCTGTAGAAAACCCGCACACTGAATGAAACACTCCAATTTTTTTTTTACCTTCACTTTTCTATTTAAGGATCAGATGCCGTTATCATGAACTTAAATAAGCTTTAGGAACCCTTTTATCAGGATATGTTTTATTAAAGATTACTCCATTAGTAAGTAGCCTGTTTAAAATAGTATTCACACTCACCATTGAACAGAACATCTAGATAAGTAGAAAGAAAATTAAAATAATTCATAATCCTACCACCAATGGCTAATACCACTTCAGTGCATTTTCCTCCCAGCTTATTAATGCCTGGGTCTTTTTTCCTTTTTCTATATCTGCCTTATGCTCTTAGTAACATACTATATGCATTCTAGGTCACTTGTTTCCTGAAGCTTCAGCATGTTTTGGTGAAATGGCCGTAGTATAGTCACGATGCTGTTTGCCCTGGGTGCAGCTGAGTAGTAGTGGAGACAGTTACTGGTTCCCCCTTTCAGTGCTGTCCATGTCCTGCTTTCCCTTTGTTTATTCTTTTCTAATCAGCCCCATAGACTCCTCCTTGTCTCTCCTCTCCACCTGTCCTACTTTTCTTCTTCCCACTTTAGCTTTGTTGTCCACCCCTGGCTGGCGTGACCTTTCCACCCCTTGTCCCTTGATTTCTCTTCATCCTTCCTACATGAGGGCTGTTACCAACACACAGGGAAGAGTGTCCCTTCCTTGTACGTTCTCTGACTTGGCAAAGCTCTCTTCATACCTCTGTTGTTGTGCTCTCATGTGAGGGTTACACATTTAGGGTCTGGGCTTGAGACTAGAGAATTCTTATTTCTCTCTGCATCCCCTAGGACAAGTGAAAGGACTTCTTGTAATTCATTTGCAAAATGAATAAATAAAACCCCAAGGCCTGTCGGTCACCTGGAACTGCTGTTCACAAGTGCAAGACCCACTGGCAAGCCCCTAGGCTATATTATACAGGCTTCTGACCTTGATACACAGGCACTGTGGTTCCTTCAAGGAAGCCTCTGAAAAAGCTCAAATCCAAAGCTCAGGGGAGTATTGAAACGATACAGCCAAAACCAGAAGGAGCTACTTTCAGGTCAGATAGGAAATGGACAGCATAGGAGAATAGAGGGCTTGGGAATGCTGTCTGTGGTGGCCCAGGACCCATGACAGAGGGAATGTGTATTCTCTGAGACAAGATTAGAACCACTGCATCTTTGTAGAGAAGACCAGAATTGCTGTGAGACACAGCCTGTGAGGTAGACTGAAGTAAGACAGTAGAGGTGCTTCCCTTGTTTTATCTGAGAGCAGTAGTCAGTTCCGCAGTCATAATTTCCATCTTTGACAGTGAGCCATTCAGAAGGAGGAGGAGGAAGTTGGGAGGCTGAGGAAGGGAGGGAGAGAAGCATCTACTGAACCATCAACTCAAGTGGCCTGGGAAGGAGCTTCCTGGTAAGCCAAAAATGCAAACCGATGGAGCTGATTTCTGTTGTGATGACAGATGAGCTTCCTGCCCGTCCTGAGAGCAGCCTACTGGGGCAGGTGGAGAGGCAGGGCCAGACCTTTGTGTGGACAGAGGCAACGCTACTGCCCGGCTGCCAGCCTGTCTCTCTTTAGAGACCAACATGGCTGAGCTCAGTTGGAAGGCTGGGGAGACAGCACTTCTTGTTTCTGGGTCACATGTCAAATTAGTGGAGGATTATTTTAAGCTAAAAACAGTTATACTCAAGAGTTCAGAGTTTAGTTCTCTTCTGTGGTTTTGACTTGCTCTGCAGTCGTTGCGCCTTTGATGTTCTTAAACATACTTGGTTTTCCATTTTGGTCTTGAAAAAATTAGGAGACACCTGACTGCTCATCTTTACTAGGGGGTGAAATTTCTGGCATTTTATAAACATTTAGTTTCATACAGCGATGACACGCAGCTTGAACTCGTCAGGATCGTCAGCAGGCACTAAACAGGGTTGTTCTTTGCCCCCTCCCTTACGGTCCATGATCCACCCATGGTCGGCATGACCTTCACCTTCTATCCTGGACCAACTCCCTTTCATCCCTCATGATCCACTGCAATGGTCAACCTGGAAAACCTTCCCTGACCTTTGCAGACTCTTAACCTCTGATTCTCTGCAGCACTCATGGTACTGGACTTTTTTCATGTTGAGTGTTACACATTTAGGGAGCTGGACACAGCAGCCGTGTGTCACGTGCACATGCTATGGCCTGTGGCCCAAACAAATTGCTGCTCCTAAGCTCCAAATCCATTTTTGTGGCCCTGGAAGGCAACCCTTACCCTTCCGCTCCACTTGGCTCTTGTAATAGGACTAAATGGGCCATCTTCGTTTCTACTCAGGCAGCATTTGATGAGATTAGTCAGTGATGACAGGCAGCTCTCATCCCCCACTGGGCCAACCCTACCTGGCAGGACTGCACTTGCTCACCTTGATAGGTGGCAGGACAATTACTGGGCGCCTTTTCGACCTGCTTCAAAGCTTCTTGTAACCTGGCACTGAATGAAATGCACAGCCTTCCAACTCAGTGACATTTAAGGCAACCACTCATTGGTCCAGGCAGTACAATAAATTGGTACTCAGCTGCTCCCAGTCTATTTTTCTGGTTAGAGCTATAAATAAAAGAGTGTGCCACTGCATGTGTGACACCAACTTGCCCCTCTCCCCAAGCAATCACGTCCTCTCCCTTGCTCTCTGGTTTTGTTCTGGTCCCCCCGAGGAACAGTGTTAAGGATTGTATTTGGGGGTTGCCTAGTGCTATGTGTCTACATCTGAGTCCCCCCCACACAAATAAATACAGTAAATGAATATATATATATATATATATTTGAATATCCATCCCTACTGAACGGGTTATTCATTCATATGGAAATAGTTTGCACTAAATATAACTCCCCCAGTATTCTTCTTTAGTCCCTCTTATTCAAGGGACTAAGTTGCATCACTCAAGGGTGATATTTAAATGACAGTTACTGCAGTAACACAGAGTAATGACCTTGTGAAGTGTGGTATATTGGTGTGCTTATCCAGTAACTTAATATTCAGTAAATACTAGTTGTGATGTCTGAAGAGAACTCAAAAGACAAGAAATCATTTTTTTCCCACACAAATGATTGTGAAATACAGCATTTTTAGAAACACTTTTTTCACCCCCCATGATACCTTCAAATTCCTTCTCTTCTAAGTAGTGTTGCTTCCCACCCCCCCAACTCAAATATTAAAAATAAAAACAAAAAAAGTAATCTCCCTGCTCTTCCTCCCGTCCACCTCCCACGTCCTATACAAACGAAAAGGAAAAAAAAAAGAATAAGGAAGCTGTCCTATCAAAAGATCCTTACCCTCTCGGACTAAACCTACTTTAATCAGTATGCTAGCAAATTCTGTCAGACTCCCCGATTTTTTAAGCAGTACATTATCAGACTCCTCGACTTTTTAAGCAGTACATTATTTAAGTTTCCGCCAAAGCTAAACCTTTGCCAGGCCCCAACCCACTCTCCATAGAGGCTGTTGCCAGGTTGACTTCCCTGTCTCAGTCAAGAGGCCGCTCCTCAGCTCCGATGGAAATTAATAAGGCCAATCAGAAATGCACAAAGCCTGCCCGGCCAATCGTTCCCCTCCAAGCGTTTGCCATCTCCTCTGCGGTCAGATAAATCACGTTAAAGCTATTACACCAATGACCATAAATTAGGGGGCCTGGCGGTCCAACCTCCCGAGGACAAGGCAGGCTAAGATGATTCCAGCGCAGGGGAGGGGAGGGGGCGCGTTACCTGTGGTTACAGCATCCCCGGGCCTCCCTGAGGACTGGTGTCTGGACTGCGCCCAGCTGTGGCCACGGCGCTTCTCGGAGATGGTGCGATCCCCCAGGTGCGGGGGCTCCATCTGCGCCGCTCCGCCAGACTATTTACAGCCAAGGTTCGGCCGGTGATCGCTGGCATGGAAAACTCATTTCTCAGCCCGGATTTTTATTTACACTCTTACTAAGGAGGCTTCACTCACGTCGGAATGGCAGCGAGTGGCTGCGGCGAGCTTTGGCCCCGGGCCAGGCAGCCGATCTGGGGCGGGTGATCCGCCTTCGCCGGCGACCTTCTGCCCAGAGTGCGCGATGGGCGCGGGGACAAAGGCGCCAGAAGCCGGGCTGCGAGAACCTCGGTGCCTAAGCACCCTGGAAAAGTTCGGTGGCTTTGTGGCTGGATTTCCTTTTGCAGTATTAGCCGATTCCCCGCCCCCTTTCCTACCATTCTCTTGGCAGACGTGGAACGTGAGGAAACAGGAGAGTGATGTGCTTTATTAACTCCATCTAAACCCCTAGGTCAAGATTCCGCCCTCCCCCAGGCCCCTTTCCACCCGCCCAAGCCTCCCCTGCCGGCTGTAGCCCACGCATCCAGCGGGGATGGACTGGCAGTGACTACTCCCCAGAGGGAAACTTCCTGGCTGTTCTTTCCGTTGGCGCCGCCTGAAACCCTGAGCAGGCCGGTGCGTGTGCGTGTGCGCCTGCAAATCCTGAAAACCCGCCAGCAGCCTGGCACATCTGGGGCTCCCAACCATACATATTCATGCCATAGAGCAGTAAAACCCAGGTCAGCTGCTGGGAAACAATGAACTGTGCTCTTAAAGGCTGACCAAGCCCGAGAATTCAGTAAAATGACCGCCCGACTCTGAGTCCTGTGCAAAGCCTAACACTTGAGGCCGTTTTTTTGTTTTCCTCCCTAAAATAGCAGGGGAAAGGGAGCGATGCTTTTGTTTGTTTTTTGGGGCGTTCAGTTTAAGCTATAGAAATGGTGATTTCTACTCCCTTCCCCAGTGTTCACAACCTCTGGAAGAATGGTAATATCTTTATATTCCTTTCTCCTGCACATAGTTCCTCTGATTTTTAACACTTTCTCCTTCTCTTCCTCTAATCCTCCTCCCAAATGATAGCATCGCTTTTACCCTTTTCTTCGCAAAAAAGAGTGGTGCTTCCTCTGCCCTCCTGACCCTAATTTCTGTCAGTCATTTCCCTCAGAAAGTCTCCTTTCCCTGTTCCTGGGTGGTAGGGCACAGAGAGGAGTCCATCAGACTGGGCTACCCCACAGCCTCCCCCGCTCCCCAGCCCTGCAGTCCAGTGAGGGGCACTTTTTTGGACTGGATTGTGTCCCTCCCAGTTCATTTGTTAAAAGACCCAATCCCACACCACCTCAGAATGTGACTGTATTTCAAGACTCCACCTTCAAAGAGGTAATTCAGATAAAATGAGGTCATTCGGGTGGGGCCCAATCCAATGGGACTAGCGTCCTTATATGAGGAAATTTGGACAGGGACGCATACTCACAGGCAAAAGACTGTGAGGGCAGCAAGAAGGCCCAGCCAGGCCGTGGGAGAGAGGCCTCAGGGGAAGCCAGCCCTGCCAACACCTCGATTGTGGACTTTAAGCCCCAGAACTGTGAGACAATAGTGTTCTGCTGTTTAAGCCACCCAGTCTGTGGTGTTTTGTTATGGCAGCCTTAGCAGACTGACATGGGCATGAAGGAAACCTGCCTGGAACATTCCTGTGGCCCTCCATCCTCCTCCATGACTTGGAAACTGCCCAGGATGGCTTTGGCCTGGCACAGTTTTGTTATATTCCAGGTGATTTTTTTTTTTTTTTTAATAAGAAATTACTAACTAGTGAAATTTCTCTGTTGGTAGAGTGTTATTCATGCCCCTACTGCTTACTTTTCAATTTTAACTTTCAAACCTACAATTCCTGTGTAGGTTTTACAGGAAAATTACAGGACAATCGTTTCAATTTCAGAGGAACAGCAAATAATGTTTTGATTATGTTCCAAATGTTGCATGGGACATGCTTATATTTTTTAAAATTCTTTATCTGAAATTCAGATTTAAGTAGATGTCTTATACTTTGTGAAACTGGCCAAAGCTAGTTCTGGTGTGTGTGTGTGTGTGTGTGTGTGTGTCCTTAATGTCTACACAGTGGTTCTCACATTAGAATCACTGGAGAACCTTTCAGAAATACTGATGGCTGGGTCCCTCCCTGGAGGGATTCAGATTTAATTGGTTTAAGAGTTTTTTTTAAAGCTCCCTGGTGATTTTAGTGTGCAGACAGGTACTAAAATCCCTGCAGGAAGAGATGGGTATTAACTAATTAAATGTTTGGGTTCCCTTAAGCTTAAATTCTTTGGGTTTTGTTCTGCTAAAAATGTCATCTTACCACTCTTGACTGCTAAGCCCAGAGGCAGAGGTCAAGTAGATCATTGAAAAATGCCCTGTTAGTACAGGAAACGGTTTTCTTACTTCAGGTCAACTGAGCCCATAAAGAGAGATGTCAAGAGCCGTAATATTGATACCACTGCAGATGACTCTCCATCCTGACACTTCAGATTTTGTAATAAACAGTGCATCTGGGCACCATGGTGAAAGATTTACCTTTCACTGTTACTTTTATTACAGGTCTGTGCTCAAGAATGTACAGTGTTTTAAGCACACTTCTTATTCAAAGGAATTTGAACAGAATTTTGTTCGGTTCTTCCAGACCCTGGGTATCTCCTCTTCTTCAGCTGTTAATTGTCAAGCATGGAGAGCTGAAGCCTACCTGCTCCTCACTTGTTACTGAAAAATGTATAGAAAGTTCAGGTACCATGGCTAATACCCCTGGGGTAGCACACACCATTTACTCTGCTTGGGTAAGGGCCTTATATTTGACTCTGGTACTCAATTTCATCCTGAAAGTAAATCTTGCCAATGTAAACCTTCATAATAAGTGCTAAGGAGATGCCGGCATAGAGCTCCAGCTGAATAGAGTCTAACTAGAGAGGGAAATAAGATCCTGTGGCAGAAATACATTTTATAGATGATGATATTGGTGGGTGTGATGATACTGATTAATTAGTACAAAGTTCAAAGCTTAAGACTGGAGATCAATTGAAAGGGCTTTGTTAAAAATGCTATCTAACATGTATGTAGGCGATGGAGGTTTTGTAACCACTGCTGCTTCTCTGATGAGAAGTTCCAGAAAACTGTTGGAGTGGGAGGGAGTTGAGTGTAAAGTCGAATTTTGGATTTGAAATCCTGTGTTTGGAGCTGCTTGGCTCTGGGTCCTTGGGCAACTACTTAGCCTACCTGGACCTTCGCTTCCTCATCTGGAGAAGTCCTTCTAGAATGGTAGAATAATGACCTGAAAATCCATTACTCCATATAAGCAAAGAGAATACTGGTAAAAGTTGCTCCAGATCACCTTTTTCAGAACTCTGGAGACTCATCAGAGGATTGCAACAATTGAGGGAGTGTTTATTCGGTAACAATAGCTGAATCATAATAGGAACAAGGTGGCAATTCAGCTGAACCAGTTTCTTTGTGCTCTCTCAGCATCTGTGGTAGCCCTGAGCAACAACAGCCTTGTGACTACAGTATCTCTGAGGTCCAGCAGGCTAGCAGATTGTGTGTGTAGCTCCCCCAAAATCCCCAGCCCCAGAGAATAGTCACTATTTGAATCTCACTCTCTGGAAAGGCCTGCATTCTCAGCACTTAACTTTACCTGTAAACAGCTCTGTAAACAATTCTATTCCAAGATGGTAGTTGAAAACAATCAGCAACATCACAGCTATCTAAGGCAGTCATACCCGTTGAGGTTAACAAGAAGCTGACCAAAATACTGAAAAAGGTGAAAAGCTAGTGAAGATGTCCATAGAAGGCTTTGAAAAGTTATAGCATATTATTGAAGACATAAGAGTTTTTGCACATGTGCAGGGCAATGTGCAAACCCAGGAAAGACCTAACTAACGTTAAAGCCTACCAGGCCCTTCTATCCATGAGATTTTCCAGGCAAGAGTACTGGAGTGGGTGGCCATTTCCTTCTCCAGCAGATCATCTGACTCAGGGATGGAACTGTGTCTCCATTAGCAGACAGATTCTTTACCACTAAGCCACCTGGGAAGCCCACTGTAATGAATATTTGCATCTGTTTGCATTATATTTTAAGGCATACAATACTAATCATGATAGCACTTATGGTGGTCCTAAGTATGAAAACAAGCACACTGTTTCCTTCAGGTTCTATCATACTTTGGTAAGTTGGCCAAATGTCCCCGGACTTAATGTTTAGAACGTCCAGGAATCAGAATTTTTTTTTCCCACCTAGGACAGAGAGATCAGAAATTTCACTGTTCTCCAGAATATTATAACTTTTTTTTCTCACTGACCAAACTCAAAAGGGAGGTAGGAATGTCTAATTCAGAACTACTGAGACTGCTGTTTTCAGTTCCACAGTTCTTTAATCAGGGTGCTTAAAGAGTGTGAAATGACTTGTCTGGGGACATTTTGCTGCTGCAACTTCACGTTTTTCCTGCCCTTATGTCAACAGTACCCCACTCCCACCTCCCAACAGCGCTTTCTGAATAAGCTAATCTGCTTTGATTTTTTTGTGACTAGATTTGTTAATTAAAATTTTAAACAAGGGTAAAAGAGAAAGCTCATATGTGTATGCCTTTCATACACATGAAAAGTGCCGTCCACCAGATCTTCACTCACACTTTCCAAAGACCTGTCCACGGTCCCGCTGGACCAGCAAACCGATCAGACCTTGTCCTTGCAAGGCAGCCAAGGTGCACCCTGGCTCCATCTCATGCTCAGTCACATGAAGGTGGAATCAGTAAACCAGAGGAGGTTAGGTGACTGGAAAATCTCATCAGAAGTGAAAGATGTGAGGCCAAAAACGTAGGGAAATGTACTAAGAGAGAGCAGTCTTTTCAGGGCTCTAATGACAGAAAAAGCAATTAAAAAGGCAGACAGATTGCTCGGATATATAATTTATTCTTTGGCCTGTCATTTAATTAAAGGAAAAAAAGTAGGATGGCAACAAATTTGAAGTAGTTTGTAGATAGGGATTTTTAAATGAGGATGAGAATTTTTTTTAAATTTTCATACTCGTAATTATTTAAAAATTTTATTTTCCTTCAAATATAAGCTAACACTTATAAGCAACAGTCTTGGGAGCCAAAGAACTATTTCACTCTCCCAAGGGTCACGAATGGTATAACATGAGATAGGCTTATCATGAGTGAGGACTTAAAGACCTTTGTTTCCCTGTTCTACACTCATAGCCCCAAGTCATAATTTTCCTAGTTTACTAATGATCATGATAAGCTGCACAAAGAAGCAAAAGCAAGGTGTGGCGAACTCTTGCCATGCTGGCATCATAGCCATCAGTTAGAGTCTCTGCATTATTTTTCTTTATTTCCTTAGGTACAAAATGCTAAACAGGAGGTGAGCTCTTCCACATTCAGGTGACTTCCCCCCCCGCCGTTTTGCTTTCTTCCCACAAACAGGTTTTGTTTGTTGGTTTATTTATTTATTTTTCCTTTTCACAGTGAAGATCGTGAGCATTTAAAAACAAAGTATGAAAAAAAAATAAAATAAAAACAAAGTATGTATGTATGTCAAACTATAAAGGATTACAGTAATATGTGCTGTGGTTATTGCTGTCTAAAAGACACACAAACTGCTAGGCAACTCGGAATTTGAAGGACTCTTGTCTGATAACTGTCCACGTGGGTTACTGTGTGGTGGCGGAGTCTCTGCATTATTGCTCTAAGTTTGCTTCCCCATTTCATTCACTCTGCCAGGTTCCAAAAGGAGGATTATTTCCCAAGTTACAAATATACTTCCTTAATGCCATTTTCTTTTTTAGTTTATAATTTTAATAACTGTATCCCAAATCCTCCAGAGCCAGGTTATCTGTACTTTGTTTCCGTTGTCAGTTGCTGTGTAATAAAATACCCAAATCCTAGCCACTTGAAACCACAACCATTTGTTCATGTTTCTGTGCATCAGAAATTTGGGCAGGGCTCAGTGTGGATGGCTCCTCTCTGCTCTGTGATGTCTGTGACCTCTGTTGGAATGGCCTGAAAGCTGACAGCTGGCTGGGCCTCTCTCTTACAGTATCACCTGGAGTGATTCAAGTGGGGTTTGAGAATCAAAGATGGGCTCACTCCCAATTTCAGAGCACTTAGGTTCTCCCCCTGGTGGCCTCATCACTCAGTAATTTAGTCTGACATTTGCAGGGCGGCTGGTTTCCAAGAGTGAAAGCAGGTGCTATAGACCTCTAGAGACAAAGGCTTGGAATTCTCAGAATGTCATTTCTGCATTCTATTAATCAATGCAAGTCACAGGCCAGAACAGTTCAACGGATGGGTATACAAACACTGCATCTTGATGAGAAAACGAGCATTTGCACACTGACATAGAAGGCATAGTTGGCAGCCAGCTTTGGAGACAATCTACTGCAGCTTTCAAGAGGTAAACTGATATGCTAAGCACTACTCACAAGAGAATGCTAAGACTCCTCCATCTTCCACAGAGAAAAATCTAAAGGTATCTAATCCAAAGATGGACTCTCCATGAGTTTCTACTGTTGAGAGGAGGAGATGTGATAAGCATTAGGGTAAAAGTAAAGGTGAAAAGAGCTGGGTAGATGTTGTAATCGAATCATTTTTAATATAAGTATTTCTTATCTAGTCAGCTCTTCTGAACTAGGCTTTAGATGATCTATAGTCTGCTTTTCAGCTTTCTTTTATGGATCATTACTCTGATTTTTTTTAACTTTATGTCAGTATTCTCTAAGGTACTTAACTTACTGGACTCTAGAACTAAGCCATTAGCATTTTTTCATGTCTTATCCCACCTGTTAAGGTAACTTTTCTCTATAGTATGTTACATTTTACTAACAGTTTGTAATTACTTAAAATGCTTAAATGGCAGAGGGGAATCTTGAGTCTTAACTGTCTTCAGCAAGGATATTAGTCACTAGCCCTCTCAAGAATACTTCTTTGGATAAAAGGGTCAATTCAACGAGGAGATATAACATTTGTAAATGTTTATGCACATAATATAGGAGCACCTAAATGTAGAAAGCAAATATTAACATACCTAAGGAGAGAAATGGACAGCATTATGATAATAGTAGGGGGTTTTAATAACCCACTTACATCAATAGAAATCACTCATAGGCAGAAAATGAAACATATGCCTTAAATGACAAATTAGACAAGATGGACTTAACAGAAATAAAGCATTCCATCCAACAGCAATACAAAATGCATTTTTTTCCCAGTGTGCATGGAACATTCTCCAGGATAGATCATGTTTTAGGCCACAAAACAGTCTTAACAAATTTAAGAAGACTGAAATCATATCAGCCATATTTTCTCACCATGGTGCTATGAAAGTAGAAATCAGTTACAAGAATAAAATCAGAAAATTCACAAATATGTGGCAATTAAGCTACCAAACAAAGCAATAGGTCAACAGAGAAATCATAAAAACCTTGAGACAAGTGAAAATGGAAATAAAACGTACAAAAACCAATGGGATGAAGCAAAAGCAGTTCTAAGAAGGAAGGTTGTAGTGACAAGCGTATATTTCATGAACCAAGAAGATCTCAAACAACCTAACTATATCTCAAGGAATTAAAAAGAACAAACAAAGGTTAGTAAAAAGAAAGAAGTAATAAAGATCAGAGCAGAAACAAATGAAATAGAGACTAAGAAGACAATAGAAAATACCAGTGAAACCAGGAGATGGTCTTTGGTTGACAAATCTTTAGTGAGACTTACCAAGAGAAAAAGAGAAAGGGCTGAAGGAAATTAGAGGAGACATTACAACTGATGCCACAGAAATACAAAGGTTCATGAAACTACTGTGAACAACTGCATGCCGACAACCTGAACAACCTAGAAGAATTAGCTACATTCCTGGAAACACAACATTCTAAGACAGAGTCATGAGGAATAGGAAGTGTGAACAGACCAACTGTTAGTAAGGAGACTGAATCAGTAAAACCTTCCAAAAAACCAAAGGATCAAGTGGCTTCATTGGTGAGTTCTAACCAACTTTCAAAGATGAATTAATACAATACCAAAATCAAATTAGGACATCACAAGGAAAGAAAATTAAAGGCTAATATCCTTGGTAACCATAGATGCAGAAATTCTCAACAAAATATTAGTAAACCAAATTCAACCATATATTAAAAGGATCATACATCATGATCAAGTGGGATTTATTCCAAGGCTGCAAGGATGGTTTAACATCTTCAAAACAAGGTGATACACCACAATAACAAAATGAAAGATAAAAATTATATTAGCATCTCGATAGATACAGAAAAAGTATGTGATAAATTTCTAACATTCATTTATGATAAAAACTCAACAACATGAGTATAAAGGGAATTCACCTGAACACAATAGAGACCATATATAACAAGTTCATAACTAACACCACACTCAGAGATGAAAAGCTCAAAACTTTTAAGATTAGAAACAAGATGAGGATGCTCACTCTTGTCCCTTTTATTAAACACAGTATTAGAAGGCAAAAGAAAGAAAAGGCATCCAAATTAGAAAGAAGTAAAACTGTCACTATTTGCAAATGACATGACAGTATATGTTAAAAAAAACAACCTGAAGACTTCCTAAAAAATGAATTCAGTAAAGTTGCAAGATACAAAATTAGTAAACTGAAATGTGTTCCATTTCTATACACTAATAACAAATTATCAGAAAGAGAAATTAAAGGAAAAATCCCATTTACAATTGCATCAAAGAGAATAAAATTTCTAGGAATAAATTTAACCAGGCAGGTGAAAGACCTGTACACTGAAAACTATAAGACATTGACGAAAGAAATTTAAGACACAAATAAATGGAAAGATATACTGTGCTGATGGACTGGAAGAATTAATATTGTTAAAATGTCTGTACTACCTAAAGCACCTACAGATTGAATGCAATCTCTGTTAAAATTCCAATGGCATTTTGCACAGAAATAGGACAAACAGTCCTAAAATTTATATGGAACCACAAAAACCCTACATAGGCAAAGCAATATTGAGAAAGAAGAACAAAGCTATAAGCATCATGTTCCTTGATACAACTATAACATAGCTTGATATCAGGTTCACAGCCCAATGGAACAGCATAGAGAGCTCAGAAATAAACTCATGCATATAGGGTCAGTTACATAACAGAGAAGCCAAGAATACACATTGGGGAAAGGACACTCTCTTCAACAAATGATATACTGAAAACTGGACAACCATATGCCAAAGAATGAAACCAAGTGACTACTTATACCATAAACAAAGACTTGAACGTAAGACCTGAAACCACAAGGCTCCTAGAAGAAAACATTGGCCATGACAAACACTTTTTGGATTTGGCACCTGGAGAAAATAAACAAGAATGACTATACATCAGACTAAAATGCTTCTACACAGCAAAGGAAACCATCAACAAAATGAAAAAGTGCTGAATGGGAGAAAATATTTGCACATTGTAGACATTTATCTGATAAATGGTTAATATCCAAAATATATCAAGAACTCATACAGCTTAAAATCAATTTAAGAAAATGGACAGAAAATCTGAATATACATTTTTCTGAAGATGACTACATACAGATGGCCAACAGACACATGCCAAGAGGTTCAACGTCACTAATCATCAGGGAAATGCCAATCAAAACCATGAGATAACCACTCACACCTCTCAGGCTATTATCAAAAAGACCTTAATAAGTGTTGGGAAGGATATGGAGAAAAAAGTTGTTGGGAACGTAAATTGATGGTGCCACTATGGAAACGATATGGAAGTTCCTCAGAAAATTAAATAGAACTACCATTAACATCCTGAAAGGAGGGAACTGGGTAAGGAAGGAGGGGTGGAGGTCGCAATATTGTTTCAAGTTGGATAAATTGACAAGAGCGAGAGATACACTGCGTTCCATACCGACCGCCAGTTGCGGTGCTGGGCCCTGTTTCCCTCCTCAGCCCCCAAGAGCTGGGTGCCCTTTTCTGCAGGGTTTCCAGGCCCCTGCTCCAGGGCCAGGCTGACCTGACTTGCTAGGCTTCATGAGAACTTCCAAAAAGTGGAAAAAAATCAGAGAGGGCATGTACAGAGTTGTGTACAAAGCCAAAAACAAGTTGACGGGAGAAGTGGTGGCGCTTAAAAGAATCCGCCTGGACACTGAGACAGAGGCTGCACCCAGTTGCCGTATGAGAGATCTCTCGGCTTAAGGAGTTTAATCACCCTAATATTGTCAAACTGCTGGATGTCATTCACACAGAAAACAAACTCTACCTGGTTTTTGAGTTTCTGCACTAGGATCTCAAGAAATTCATGGATGCCTCTGTGCTCACTGGCATTCCTCTTCCCCTCATAAAGAGCTACTTGTTCCAGCTGCTCCAGGGCCTCGCTTTCTGCCACTCTCATTGGGTCCTGCACCGAGACCTCAAACCTCAGAATCTGCTTATCAACGCAGATGGGTCCATCAAGCTAGCAGACTTCAGACTAGCCAGAGCTTTTGGGGTCCCTGTTCATACTTATACCGACGAGGTGGTGACTCTGTGGTACTGAGCACTGGAAATCCTTCTGGGCTGCAAATACTACTCCATAGCTGTGGACATCTGGAGCCTCGGTTGCATCTTTGCTGAGATGGTGACCCACTGGGCCCTATTTCCTGGAGACTCTGAGATCAACCAACTCTTCCAGATCTTTCTTCCCTGGAGACCCCAGATGAGGTGGTTTGGCCAGGAGTTATTTCTATGTCGGATTATAAGCCAAGTTTCCCCAAGAGGGCCAGGCAAGATTTTAGCAAAGTGGTGCCACCCCGGATGAAGATGGATGGAGCTTGTTATTGCAAATGCTGTACTACAAGCCTAACAAGTGGGTTTCAGCCCAGGCAGCTCTGGCTCACCCTTTCTTCCAGGATGTGACCAAGCCAGTACCTCACCTTCGACTCTGATGGCCTTCTCAAGCCCCTACCCCCAGTATCACCCTCTCCTCCAGTGCGAGTGTGATCTGGCTCAGCCCGGGCACTTAGCTCACTGATCTTGTCTGGATGCCTTAGCACTCACCTGCCCCTCTTAGCCAGTCCACTCTGGAGTGATGGGGTGGAGGGAAGAAATAGGTGGAATTGAAAGGACGCTTCAGTATTAGATGCAATTAAGTCAGCCTCCACTACCCTCTCTCCCTCCTCTTAGTCATTGCTTAAGAGGGCTGGCTTTGTGTTTTTCTTTTTAAAGACAAAAAAAAAAAAAGACTTTCTCCTCCATCCACATAGGGTTTGCCATCCCAGTCTCTGAAAGCCCCACTATTATTATTTTCTGTATCTGGGATGATAGAGACCCCAATCCTCCGGAGCCACTGTGTAAGGCCAACTTTTAGCAGTGGGGGCTAAGTTGGAACCTCTGAAAACCAAGAAAAACAAAAACGTGATGGAGGGGCCTGTTTTGAAGAATTAGGTAAAAAAAAAAAAAAGATCCAACCGGTTTATACCCTAGTTTTAGTGTTTCATCTCACCTAACATCTGGGAGACTTAAGACTCCCAGTCCTGGTGGGGCTGCAGTAGAAATGGCTTCTAGGCTTCTTGCCTGTCCCTCCTATGGGCAAGGTGTGTCTAGGAGGCTCTAGGACAGGGACTGTGCTTCACCTTGACCTTATGAGGCAAGTGAAAGATGTTTGAATTTTTCTCTTCAAGATTCTTAAGGTGCTAGGTCCCATCTTCCCCTTTACTCCCATAAGAGTAAAAGTTAAGGTTGAGACATCATTTTGAGAATTCTGACACTCAGGGCAGTAACTGAGTTGGGACATTGGGGAAAAAATCTTTATTTAAAAGAAGGATGAACGATTATATTTCAGGTTATAGTAGTTTTTTAAGTGGGAATGGGTGGGGATTTGTTGCCATATGCACCTTGGGGTTTGTAATGCAAATATGTTTTTTTTTTTAATTTTTTTTTCTTTTTATGATTTTCTCTCTCTTCTCCCACCTTTTGTCCTTGAGTGTTCTTGCTGTTAACATTATTTGTAATTCAGTTTGTAACTGATTAAAAAAAAGTTCCTAGTTAAAAAAATACTGAAAGATGATGCTATTAAAGTGCTGCACGCAACAGGCCAGCAGATTTGGAAAACTCAGCAGTGGCCACAGGACTAGAAAAGGTCAGTTTTCATTCCAATCCCAAAGAAAGGAAATGCCAGAGAATGTTCAAACTGCTGCATAATTGTGCTCATTTCATATGCTAGCAAGGTAATGCTCAAAATCTTTCAAGCTAGACTTCAGCAGTACATGAACTGAGAACTTCAAGCTGGATTTAGAAAAGGCAGAGGAACCAGAAGATCAAATTGCCAACATCTGCTGGATCACAAAAAAGGCAAGAGAATTCCAGAAAAACATCTGATTCACTGACTACGCTAAAGCCTCTGACTGTGTGGATCACAACAAACTGTGGAAAATTCTTAAAGAGATGGGAGTACCAGACCATCTTACCTGTCTCCTGAGAAACCTGTATGCAGGTCAAGAAGCAACAGTTAGAACTGAACATGGAACAATGGACTGGTTCAAAATTGGGAAAGCAGTATATCAAGGCTGTATATTGTCACCCTGCTTATTTAACTTCTATGCAGAGTACATCATGCAAAATGCCAGGCTGGATGAATCACAAACTGGAATCAAGATTGCTGGGAGAAATATCAGTAACCTCAGATATGCAGATGACACCACCCTAATGGCAAAAAGCGAAGAGGAACTAAAGAGCCTTTTGATGAAGGTCAAAGAGGAGAGTGAAAAAGCTGACTTAAAACTCAACATTCAAAAAACTAAGATCATGGCATTCAGTCTCATCACTTTATGGCAAACAGATGGGGGCAAAAAATGGAAACAGTGAAAGACTACTTTCTTGAGTTCCAAATCACTGTGGATGGTGACTGCAGCCATGATATTAAAAGATGCTTGTTCCTTGGAAGAAAAGCTATGACAAACCTAGACAGAGTATTAAAAACCAGAGACATTACTTGCCAACAAAAGTCTGTCTAGTCAAAGCTATGGTTTTTCCAGTAGTCATGTATGGATGGGTATGAGAGTTGGACCATAAAGAAGGTGGAACACTGAAGAATTTGGTGCTTTTGAATTGTGGTGCTGGAGAAGACTTTTGAGAGTCCCTTGAACTGTAAGGAGATCAAAACTAAAGGCAGTCAATCCTGAATATTCATTGAAATGGCTGATGCTGAAGCTGAGGCTCCAATACTTTGGCCACCTGATGTGAAGCGTCAAATCTTTGGAAAAGACCCTGATGCTGGGAAAGATTGAGAGCAGGAGGAGGAGGAGGCAAAAGAGGATTAGATGGTTGGTTGGCATCGTTGACTCAATGGACATGAGTTTGAGCAAACTCTGAAAGATAGGGAAGCCTGGCATGCTGGAGTCCGTGGGGTTGCAAAGGATTGGACATGACTGAGTGACTGAACAATGACCATATGATCCATCAATTCTACTTCTGGGTATTTCTCCAGGGTAAATGAAAACACTAAATTTAAAAACTTAAATGTACCCTCACGTTCACTGTAGCATTTCTTACTGCAGGAAACAACCTGAATGTCCATCAAAAAATGAATGGATAAAAAAACTGTGGTATGTATGCATTTTTATAGATAGATATAATGGAATATTAATCAGCCATAAAGTAACTAAATCTTGCCATTTGTTACAACATGGGTGGGCCTTCAGGGCATTAAATTCATTATGCTATATCTTATGAAATAAGAGAAAGACAAATACTGTATGATCTCACTTATATGTGCATTCTGAAAAAATAATTAAGAAAAAACAAATTTCTGGATACAGAGAACAGATGGTTGCAGAAGGCAGAGTGGGGAGTTGGTGAAATAGGTCTAGTTATAAAATAAATAAGCCCTGGGTATATAATATACAACATGGTGCCTATACTGTAACTGCATATTATTTGCTAATAATACTATATTGCATATTTGAAAGCTGCTAAAAGAGTAAATCTTAACAGTTCTCATCACAAGGAAAAAAAGTTTGTAATACTATATAGTAATAGATGGGCTTCCCTGGTAGCTCAGTTGGTAAAGAATCTGCCTACAATGTGGGAGACCTGGGTTCGATCCCTGGGTTGGGAAGATCTCGTGGAGGAGGGCGTGACAAGCCACTCTAGTATTCTTGCCTGGAGAATCCCCATGGACAGAGGAGCCTGGTGGGCTACAGTCCATGGGTTGCAGAGTCGGACACGACTGAGTGACTAAGCACAGCACAGCATGGTAATAGATATTCACTATACTTAATGTGATCATTTCACAATATGTACCCATCAAACCACTAAGTTGTACACCTGAAACTAATACAATATTGCTTGTCAGTTATACCTCAATTAAAAAAAAAAAAGAATTACCTGTTTGGAGTAGCTCTTGGGAGCAATATCCATGGTAGTTCTAGAGGCACTGGTGAAATACATAGTCTTGACTGCTGATTTCCTGTGAAGACCTACAGTGGTGGCATCCATTCCCATCTGATTTTGAGTCTATTCACAGTTGACGATTCCCCATGAGGCCATGACCCTCTCATCTCATTCCATTACCTGATATGAAGAAACTTTGTAGTGAATTGAAAGAAGTGACACACAACAGTTTTGCTAAAGGTATCCTATATACATATATATATAATATTTTATTTTAAAACGGCATTGAGCATATACATTTCTTTAGCTTTTTCCAGGGAACATTGCACCTAAGTTTCAAAACACACAAAATAGATCCCCTTTACTAAACAGGTTTCATTTTTGGGTTACAAAAGTCAAGGTTTCACAATCACAAAGCATAAAGGTTACATGGTGCCGAAACCATTTTCAGGCATATTCTTCTTATTTCTCTGTACGTAGGGTATTTTCTTGGAAACCCAGACCATGATACATTCCTTACAAATGATCTCCACTGGGGGCCTCCCTGGGTTTCCAGAAGAAACAAAGAAAATGGAGGCAAAATAGGAAACAAAGAGTAACCTCAGGACTCCCCAAACACAAAATACTATGGAAAATTGGAGGACACGAGATTCTCCTTCAAGTACATCACAGTAGAAAACATCACATTTACAGCCTCATTTGGTCTCTGTCTACCTGGTCGCTACAGAAACAAAACTTCATCTAAGACACCAAGGCAAAATTAAAGCTATTTACACAAATCACATCGTGGGTTAGAAAGAGCAGCACTTCCCTTGTCTGGCACTCAGATCACAAAGGGCACCATGGTGCTTACAGAAGAGGCAAGTGGGGCTGCTCATGTAGTGTCCTTTGAAAAATCCCAGTGTACACACGTAAGCCACATCACCCACACGGGACCGAAGTGTGCTGGGGTGGGAAGGGGGTGGGGGGTCTAGGGAGTGCAGGCTGCGACCTGTCTCTGCAATTCAAAGTCCTCAAAAATGCAGATTCCTAATGTAAAATTCCGTCAGGTGGCCAGATACTGTTTCACTGTCATCCTAGATCTGCTACCTTCTAGAGTCAACCTGGTGGATTTTTTGCATAGACAGTGACTCTCACTGCTTTTTTCCATATGTCCCAGTAGCATGAACTTACCAAAATAGAATCTCATTAAAGCTTAACATGTTCAGTCTGAAAACTGGAGCTGTCGGGTCACTTAAGGGAAGGTAAGATCCTCAGACGGTGGTGTAAAGAAAACCACTGACCTTTGAAATAAAGTTGATTGGCAGATGAGCAAGGAGGTTAGACCAGAGTCGTAAAGATGTGGGAGGTTTTTTTCCCCCAAGTGTTTCTACAAACCTGCCGGAATGGCCAACATCTGAGGCCAACTCTAGATCTGGGACTCTCATCTCTGTCCACCAGTATCTACTGACAGCTGTGATTCTTTCCAAGGAGTAAATGAACACTGAGAAGAATTAAAAAAAAAATAGCACAGCTGATTTCATGCAGCCCCATGTTACGGGGTAAACTGCTAGGGATTAAAAAAAATTAAAAACCCCAATTCCCCAAAGCTGTAAACAGTGGAAAATAACAATCCCCACTTTGGGGGCTTTGTCCCATTAGAGGATTACTTGGCCTTGCCCAGTTTTCACTTCTCTACTCCCTCCCTAAGAGTGTTTAGGCAGGCACAGCCACAGGAGAACATGCCCCCCAGTCTTAAGGCTGCTCGCACTGCTCTGATTTCGGTGTAGGGAGAATACAAGTTTCGTTGTTGCCTGACAAAACACCAGTGTGGATGGAGCGTGAGTTGGTGGTCTTTAAGGAAGACTGTCACCAAATGTTCAGAAGAGCAGAGGCAGCCCAACAAGCAGATTCAGAACTGAGACAGCCTTTCATGAAAGAAAGTGGCCACCCCACCAAACCCCCAGACAGCCATAAAGACAAATGGGAAATCAAAAGCTTTTCATTAAGCAAAACTTCCTCTGAGGCCACCAAGGGCAAGCAAACAGGATTGATACGCAAGACAGGCAAGATAAGAGAACCACGTATAAATATGTTCTGCAGAATTTGGTGTTGCCATTTGACCTTCCCAGGAATGCTCCAAGGGCCAACTGATTTGTAGACACAGGTAGTACTCGGGGATGGGATGATCCAGAGCCTGGGTGAAAAATAAGGCTGAAATGGAGGAGGCTCAACTCACAGAGCATCCATGCTGGGCAGACCTGCCACAGGCATTAACAAATCATGTTTCCCCACATCTGATTCATCTCTTGTGGTTTCCCTCCCATCCCCAGACACATGGCATCAGCTTGTTACCAAGATCCTTCCATCCAAGGGGGTCTTATAAAGAGAATTCCTAGATACCTTTCTAACTAAATCTGGTGGGACTAAATGCTCAAGACTTCAGGATAAATTGAACAAGGAGGTTCCAGAGATTTTTGCCCAGACATGCCTTGGCAGGAAACGAAATGGAGAGTGAAGTGGAACATTATTATGACATCTATATGATAATGCACATCCAAACTCTGACTCTAGTGCCTTGAATAAAATAGCAGCACAGGAAATAAATGAAGGGCAATGGGAACACAGGGAAGAGGCGACAGCTTGTGAGGAATCTTCCCAAAGAAGGTGGCTCAGAGTCCTCCATGGAAAACTTCCTCAAGTTTCCGAATTTGTACATGGTTTTGAGAGTCAGCGCAGCAACAGAAAGTGGACCACTCTGCTGCAGGATGCCTGCACATTTCCCGAGAGCAGCAGGCTGTCTATCACAGACTTCTCCCCATAGAGCTGTCCCTGGGGGTGGCTAAGGTTTACTAAAGGAGGACGGAAGCCATGAGATGAAGATGTCTCCTGACAAAGGAAAAGTCGGTCCAGTTCTTTCCAGGCAACGTTTTGGCAAACACTTGGTGGGTAAATTCCCACAACACTTCACCCACAAGACCAGGCATTGTTTCCACACTGTGGGATGAACACGTTTCTAAGTAGGAAGGCTCCAGGCCATTCCTCAGAGGATATTTACATTCTAGGAATGTAAATGCAGGTGATTATCCCAGAGGAAAGTTATCTTTCCCTTTGGGGAAACTATCTTCGTGCTCTGGGGAAGGGATTCGAACACACAGGAAGTGGAACGGACTCTCCAGCCTTCTGGGGGAATAACAGCAATGACTTTTTTTCTTTAATGGTGTTGGAGGGAGCATGTTTTTATTACAAAAAGTAGCCAAGATGGTGATGCTACCTCAGGAGGTCTATGGTCTACAGGAAGAAGACTTGGTGACTGGACCCATACCGAGAAGCCATCTGCCTTAGAGATAGAAATGATTCCTAGAACTCTTTTGTGAGTCCTCCCGGCAGAGAAGCAGCAGGTAGATCTGATCTGTCCAATGCTGCTCTTGTGAGGAACACCTAGAGGTGGAGGGAGAGGGAAGAGGTCTCGGTACCTGGGGGGCTGGGACATGCTTCCATGGAGAAGGAACAGGGCACACGGCCTGATGAGGACCAGTCAACCCGATTCAAATGCACTTTTATTACATGGCCATTCTGAGTGGGTCTTGCCCAAATATGATGGTGAAGCTAATAAGACTGCTGCTATTGATCCTTAACACATTATTTGACGTGGGCTTGGAGACAGCCCCCACCCTCAGAACCTGGGATCTAGGTGGAGGAATGATCCTCCAGTGAGGTGTGGTGAGCTGATTGACATAAGGAATGTCTACACCACTCGATTCAACACTGCTTCGTGTGTATCCTTATGGCCCAGCGGGTGGGGGGAGGGCCAACCAATCCAGAAATGAACACCCAGGCTCTCAGAGAGAAACCAAAAACCATACCAGGGGGACCCATGAAGATGACAGAGGAACCACTGGTCCAAAGAAATACTCATATTTTCATGAAAGCACATTGATTTGGTGAGAAAGACCAACTCAGGAACAAACTGTTACATAACAAAGATTGAACTCTGTCAGCCAGGGCACAGCTCCAGATGGCTGTCTGGGCGGTGTAGGCTACAGGATGTGGGGACAGTCCGAGCCAGACTTGGACACACAGATTCCTCAGCAGGGGCCTGGAAAGTCCCAGGTCTGTTCTATGGAAGGGAAACAATTAAGATTCAAGGACTATCAGAAAAACATCCCTGCCGCACCCCACCATTACCAAAAACGAATAAAGACACATAGACACACAGATAGTGTTCCCTGAAAGACATCTCAGGCTTACGAGAAGATGGGCGCGTCCATCTTCTGAGGCGTGATCCCCAGCACTCCAATGCAGCACTGTTAACCCGTAGAAAGGTTGGCAGCTGGGTGGGCTGAGGAGTCTTCTGCCAGTGACCACCCGAAAGTGGCTGCCCCAGCTACTGCAGATAAAATAAATATGACGTAGGTGCCCCCGAGATGGGCCATGGCCACCTAGGAGGCCTACGAAAGGAACCAAAAAGAAACACAACACTCAGTAGCAGCCTTTATGTTTTGCTCTTTCGTGTATCCAGACCTGTTTTTAAAGAGGAAACTGAAACCCAAGGGTCGTCCTGAAGCTCAGCTAGAGGCCTTTCAGCAGCAAGCTCCCCACCTGGGCTGGGAAGGGGTGGCATCACTTGGAACTGTGCTGGGGCACTCCCCAACCCAGCCCTGCCCAGAGGCATCCCAGCTTTCATCCCTCCTGTCCTTCCAAAACCCTGGGCTGTTTTCATGACAGTTTGTTTCCATGTATTAAAGGAATGACGTATACAGAAATGTCGTCTCCTGAGCCCAGTCGGTCATTGGATATCCGCCATCCTCTGTCCTTCAGGACACCGCGGGCACGCATCACCAGGTCCTGAGCTGCCAGCGTGTACCTGTGCAGGGAGAAGCACGGATGACATGGTCAGTGTGATGTCGGGCAGGACTGGCGTTCGGGAGAGGCTGGGAAGGAGGCATTACTACAGACTGTGTAGACAGTTTCCCTGGGTCGGGAAGATCCCCCGGAGGAAGGCGTGGCAGCCCATCCCAGTATTCCTGCCTACAGAATCCCATGGACAGAGGAGCCTATTGGACTACAGTCCATGGGATCGCAGAGTCAGACATGACTGAAGTGACTTAGCACACAGGCACAGGTAAAGAATCCGCCTGCAATGCCGGAGACGTGGGTTTGATCCCCAGGCCAGGAAGATCCTCTGGATAAGGAAATGGCAACCCACTCCAGTATTCTTGCCTGGGAGATCCCATGGGCTGACGAGCTACAGTCCATGGGGTCACAAAAGAGTTGGACATGACTTAGTGAGTAAAGAACAACAAAGCAGCAAAAAGCCAAGGCCATCTTTTCCCCAAATGCGGGGTACCTAATGTGAGATTACTATTTAGGTGGTAGCTGGACATACAATAAATAACCTAAACTGTTCTCCTGCTCAGTTCTCTTTTGAGAATTTTGATGTCAGTGAGAGAGTCCCGGTTTAGTGCTGGTGTACCTTTAACACACATCTGCTCAGGCTCAGCGCTTTCTATGGCAGTCTCCAGCTAAAGAAGTACATGGGAAAAACAGGTTTTGTTTCCAATGTGTTTATTTTTAGAGCCACATTGCTTTTAGGCCAAAGGGTGGTCATTTTCCATTTCTGGTAGGGCAAATCTCCTTTTTATTTGTTTTTAAAAAGCGAGTTGATTTAAAGAAAAATACGCTAGCACGAGTAAGAAGGAACCCAGCAAAAGTGGGACGGTTGGTTTTACTGGCGCCGGGCAGAGAAGCCTTGGTGTGGGCCATCTGTCTCATCCACCTCTGTCAGTATGCCATGCTCTTCTGTTCAGCACTGCAAGTACAGTGAGGGGCCCCCAAGGATTTGAAAATAAGATTGCTCACTGAGATTTAACCATAAATGAAAAGAAGAATAATGCCTATGATAAATGGATGAAAAGTATTAAAATCTAGAGAAAGACTGATGTGGGAGGTGATTTGGGTGTATGTAGCCTGGATTAGCCTTGAGGCCTAAACCAAAGAGAAAAACACATTGGCAGGTGTCTGTCCAAATACCGATTGAGGTAGGGAGTCTTAGCCGAGAGACTGCAAAGAAATTTAGTTCCACTGGTCGGGCCACGTTTAGTGAGGAGCCTCTGCCATACAGCACAGAGTTTACCTTTATTCTGATTTCATGTTCACTGTATAACCTTCTAACTACGATCTGCCTCCCTATGTAGGCATGCTGACAGAAAAAGAATGAGCTTGACATTTGTACTTGAAGAACATCAGTCCTGTTTCTCCATTTAAATATCAACTGGCATTTCTGAAGTCTGCAGATCAGTCATGAAAGCTTGGTTAAGGTGAGCCCAGCCCTGATAATGAATCTGTTCTTTGTATGTCGATTAAACCAGTTTCTGAACTGGAGAAACTAAAAGCCAGACTCTGGTACATCACCAAGATAGTAACTGTCACTCTGTAAGGAAGGCCTCTTGGAAGCCAGCCTGTGGACCTTGAATAGCAGGCCACCCTAATGTTACTATGGCCTTTCCCTGCTGGAATGTCACTCAGCCTGGCCTTCAGAACTGTGAGTTGTAGAATTCAGAACATCAGAAGCCTCCTGTATTTCTTCTGTTAAAAGTCCTTATGGATTAACCTGACTCATGTTAGAAGAGACCAGAATCTAGTCCTGTCATTACATTACTTAAGAACAAAGTTTGTAGCAGATGATCTCAGGACAGTTAAGATTCCAGGCTGTAGAATCTTTGAGACTCAAGTTTACTCAACCCAGGTAGTGGAGAGAAGTGAGGCACATACTACAGGTGGCAGAGAGGGGCTGTTTTTTTATATTAACACAAAATAAATGACTTTCCTCCTAGAGAATGGCTGATAGGTGAGTGGGAGATATGCCCTCTGGTACTCATATTGTTAGAATGATTAGTTTTGAGGTAGAAGGCTCTTAAGGTATGCCTGAGGGCAGAGGCCACCAGTAGGACCTCTCTGAGGGTCCTCTTCCTACTGAGATCAGAAAGTAAACAGAAAGGACTCCAACGAGGCCTTTGGCTAAAGAGCCTAATAAATGTCCCCCTATCCACATACTGCCACCTAAATACCGTGTTTATAACCCCAGGTTATTCTTGGTTTTATATTAAATTGTGGGTCTGAATATAACCTCACAGGGAAAGGCTACCAGCAACATCAGGTGATGTTTATTATCATGGTGATTGCCCAGGGTCTAGATCTTAGCCTTTTACGTTTAGAAAGCTGCTGCTGCTGCTAAGTAGCTTCAGTCATGTCTGACTCTGCGACCCCATAGATGGCAGCCCACCAGGCTCCCCCGTTCCTGGGATTCTCCAGGCAAGAACACTGGAGTGGGTTGCCATGTTCTTCTCCAATGCATGAAAGTGAAAAGTGAAAGTGAAGTCCCTCAGTCGTGTCCGATTCTTTGAGACCCCATGGACTGCAGCCTACCAGACTCCTCCGTCCATGGGATTTTCCAGGCAAGAGTCCTGGAGTGGGGTGCCATTGCTTTCTTAGAAAGCTGGCCACCATCAAAAAGTCTACAAATAATAAATGCTGGGGAGGGTGTGGAAAAGGGGGAGTCCTCCTACATTGTGCTTGTGGGAAAGCAAACTGGTGTAGCCACTATGGAGAACAGTTCCTCAAAAAAAAAAAAAAAAAAAAATAGTGCTACCATATGACCCAGCAGTCCCACTCCTGGGCACATACGCAGAGATGAAAACTCCAGTTTGAAAAGATACATGCATCCCAGTGATCACAGCAGCACTACTTACAATAGCCCAGACATGGAAATAACCCAAGTGCCCATCAACAGAGACTACCATAGCAAGGAATAAAACATTGCCATTGTGGCAACATGGATGGACCTAGGGGATATCATTCTAAGTGAAGTCAGAGAAAGAAAAATATTAAATGACTTATATGTAGAATCTAAAAATATAAGTGAATCTATTTATAAAACAGAAACAGACTCAGACACAGAAAACAAACTTACTAAAGGGAGAAGGGGTGAGGGGATAAATTAGGAGTATCAGATTAACAGATACACACTATTTTGTATAAAATAGATAAACAAGGAACTATATATATTCAGTATCTTAGAATAACCTATAATGGAATAGAGTCTGAAAAAATATATATGTATTTAAAACTTACATATGTATATATAAAAGAATCTAAGAAAGTGGATATATGTATAACTGAATCACTTTGCTGTACACTTAAAACTAAAACTCATGCAATATTGTAAATCATCTAAACTTCAATAAAAAGCTAAAATCAAAAAACTGCCTACTTTGTTTAAGTACACATAAGAGTACCATCCATAGTTAAAGGCAAGAGACTATCCTGATATTGCTATTGCTGGAGATTTTGGGTATTGAAAAAAGGGTCAAAATTAGTTTTTGGTATTTTAAAAAGCAGCATTAGGTCACCTAGAAAAGATGGTTACCCATGAACCCTGGGTAAAGGGTTCTAGAAAATTAAAGTTTTATTAGAGACTTGATTTATTAAAGACTCTAGAAAGTTAAAGTTTTATTCTCAAAGCTGCTTACTGCCCATGCTAAGAAAACTTCCTTTGAGCCTGCATTTCTCGTTATCATTCATTCTGTCTTCCCTTAGGTGAAATCTTGGTAGAGAAATCCATTTTTGCTTCGTCAATTTCTTCCCCTTTTCTTCCCCAATCTCTTACCAGTATGTCCAATACCCTCCCAATCTGACCTCCTAAAATTCTCCAAACTCATTCCACTTGACCTTTCTTCAGCACAAGTACTACACTTGTGACCATTTTCTTTATCCTTCATACCTCATGCCTTTTATTCTTGAATTCTCCTCTTTTTCTGGGGTAGGGGTGAGGGTAGATTGGCGGGGGGCTCCTACACCACTGCATACTCCCAAGTTCTCCTGTTGTGTCTGGGCTTCTGTGACACATGGCACAGCCCTTACATTCCTTGGTAGATCCCAGAAGAGACTCTTCAGGAGGAGTCAATAAATGTTAACTTAGTTTCACTGCCAAGGCAGCACTTCCCCATCTGTCATCCTCAGTTATAACACTGTCCCCAGTCTCTTAGGCAAGAAATCATAGTCATTTTCTATGCTACCTTCTTTCGCTGATACTTGTTGAGAAAATCCACAAGGCACTGTAGGACTTCTAAAGTTTGTATTATTTTAGTTGTATTTTATTATTGGTAGATAGCTAATTAAAACCTCACCTTTACTAAGATAAAATTAAGCCTGCTGCTGCTGCTATTAAGTCACTTCAGTCGTGTCTGACTCTGTGCGACCCCATAGACGGCAGCCCACCAGGCTCCCCCGTCCCTGGGATTTTCCAGGTAAGAACACTGGAGTGGGTTGCCATTTCCTTCTCCAATGCATGAAAGTGAAAAGTGAAAGTGAAGTCACTCAGTTGTGTCCGACTCTTAGTGACCCCATGGACTGCAGCCCACCAGGCTCCTCTGTCCATGGGATTTTCCAGGCAAGAGTACTGGAGTGGGTTGGCATTGCCTTCTCCCCAAATTAAGCCTACTTATTATAAAAACTGCTATTTTAAATTTATTTTTGCCATCATTCATTCATACATACAGAAATTGCATCACCAGCTGAACCACTAGTAAGCTTGGTAATATCTTTAAATTCACTAATTCATACTTTAGCAGTTTACTATTCAGTCTACTCAGTGAGTTCCTTTATTTCAATTACCTATTTTTCACCACTGCAAATTTCCATTTGGTTCTTTTCCAAATCCACCTCTTCTTTACCTTATGGTTCTATTTGTAAATGTTTAAAGTTTCTCTCAACCTGCTCTATTAGGTTTTCTTTGGTGGGGGGGAGGGATAGAGGGAAGGCTCTGTTATTCTTTCTAGTTATCCTTTCTCATGCTAGGTTTAAAGGTAAGATAGAGGCTTCTCTTCAGTAGGGTTGTTTACTGTGTGCCCGAGGTTATCTACAGTGATTCAAAAATGTGCCTTTACTGGGGTTCCTCCAGTTCTAGAACACATTTTAGGTGAATTTCTTGGCTTAGGATCCCCAGGCCCCAGGAGAGGTGTGAGACTTAACCTCACTCTTTCTCCATGTGGTAGGCCTACCCAGCACCTCCTCATAGAACCTCAGTTTCATCAGGTCCTTGCCATCATCCATGTGCTGCGGGAAGGCTGTTTCCACTTGAGCGGGAAGCTTAGGGAGAACGCCTTGGACCATTTCTTCTAACACTGTGGCCAAGAGCCCAGCATCCTCCACCGACTTCTCTTTGCTAGGCTTCCCTAGTGGATGCAACATCTCCCCATAAAAGAGCCTTCTGTGAGGACTGTTGAAGGGCACACTGATCAGATGCCGCTGGCAATAGCTGGAGACTGCAGCTAACCTCTAGAATGGGGTACCTTCATGTACAGGAGACGCAATACTGAAATAAAGTCACAAACGGTGTTTAGGTAAAAATGAAGCCACCTGTGGAGAGCTTTCCTTATAAGCTGACAAACTCAACACAACCCCAGGCACCGAGTTGTTAGGAAAAGGTTTCGTGCCCCAGCTCCAATCTCAGCCAGGTTGGGGGACACTTCAGAGCTCACCAGCATCCTTCAAGCACCATCTTGCCCCAGGCATGAAATCACTTGTAGGGTTGCTTTATCTCAAGACTGGTGCTCAGGGAGAAGAAGAAACATTTTCTCTGGAGGGAAAGGGCTGCTTCTCCTCTCTCCCATTTCATTCTCCTCCAGTTTCTATCTGACATGGGCTGCCTGGTTTGGTAACAAAGGGAGAGAATGTGTCACACGGCAGTAAGACAGGAGGGCTCTCCTGAGTCTGCTGCTGAGGCTGAGCACAAACACACCACAGAGTGAGGGGTGAAGGGAGCCACAGGAGAAAATCTGAAGTCAAAACACGAAATATCAGCACAATATACAAGAGAGCTGCAGAGAACACGGTGCAGCTGAAGGCAGTAGAAGGGATGAGGATTCCGGTACACCTCAGCCAGGACCGGGTGGGACCACTGAGAAGCCTGTGATTCCTGGAGCTGGATGTGGGGCGGCAGCAGGGCCAGGACCTAGGGTCTCACTCAGAAGGTCAGATCGCATTGGGGAAGCAGTGCGGGAGGAGCTGGAGCACTCAGCCCTCTGAACAAAGAGTCTCCCAAGAAGACAAGGTGTGTACTTGGAGAGCGTTTCTCTTCTCTGGCCGACACTTTCCATATTGATCGGCTGGGTTCTGCTGAAAGAGATGGCTGCTGGGGCACTGGGGAGGAGGTGTTGGGAAGGGGAGGGGGCCCTGACTTGGCCACCGCACAGGGCCTGGCACAGAGGTTTCCTCAGGTCAGAGCAGGATCAGCAGGGGAGGGAAGAAAAGCCAAGAAGGAAGAGGAGCTGAAGGACCGCTGAAGGCCAGAAGCTCTTTTCAGAACCACTGATGCTAAAGTGGGCGGGGGAGGGGGGGGGGGCGGTGCAGTGAAGCCGGTCGGTAAATCCTCCATCCACCTTGCCATCTCCAGGCACTTAGTTCTCTCACCTCTTGGGTGGGGCACATGAAGGCATCCTTGTGGGAGGCTGGGATGCCTGGGGTCCTATCCTGGGTGCAGCACCACCCACATGGTGGGCGGAGGGGGGCTCTGAAGAAACTCCTTAGCTTCTCAGAGCCCCTCTTTTTGACTTGTGCATCTGGAATAATGCTAGCACAGGCCTCAAAGGTCCTGCGGAGAGAAACAAGATCCTTCCTAAACCATTTTCCCATGAGACACAAAATGCCTCTCTCCCCACCAAAAGTTTTGTACCTTTTGCAGAGTCTGTTCCCACAAGACCACATCTGAATCAGCAGCAGAGTGTCAAAAGTAAGTCTATGTCAGGCCTCAAGCTGTAACCCTGCCTTAAAGCCAACAATTCTTGGGAGGAACTTCTCTTTGCCATTTGAATGGTACAGACAGGGTCTTACAAGAGGGAGGCGGGAACTGGGGAATTAATGGGTTCCAAATATTTGCAAATCAAAGGCAGCCTCCCATCTACTGTGGCCCAGCAGTAACCGGGAGGGGGTGGGGATGGGAATAGGAGAAGGCCTCTCTGCCTGCTGAGCAGGCCCCTGAGACTGAAGAGGTGGAAAAGCCCTCCCAAGCTTGGGAACATTCGTCGGCAGGGATCGATGGTGACCGGGTAGGTGGGGGGTGACCTGGAGGGGCTCTTTGTTGTGCTTAGAATCAGGCAACTGGCCCTGGGAGGAGGCTCAGCTCAGGCTTACTGCTGAGAGCCAAGCCACGGGCTCTGGCTCTGAACCCCCTGAAGGTTCTGCTTCTGTTGCCTGCCCGGTGCACGGGGACTGCATTCAGGCAGAGTACTCTAGGATGCGGAAACAGTGATAGCCGGGCCCACAACACTGTCACTCTGTCCCCTGTGGGTTTGTGTGTCAGCAGGTCCAAGGCCATGGACTGGAGAGAGCTCACCACCCCTGCCAGAGAGGGTGAGAACACCCACCAGGCCTCGTCCACTTCTCTGCCCCTGGCACTGGCTTCCTGGTTTTCTCAAGGTGGTGTGTGTTTATTTTAGTTCAAATTCCACATAGCAACATATCAGTAGGAGGGGGCATAGCAGACCATTTTCTTCTCCATTGTCTCTGGCAAGCCCTTCAAAATGACCTGATGTTCCAACTAAGGGTCCACGCAGTTCTGCATCAATGGCCACATCAGTAGCACCGAGGAAGGGGAGATGGGCCCAGCAGTGGGCGGTTCAGAGGCTGTCAAGGGCAGAATGGTGGGCTGACATTCACGTTCCCAGATCTGAATATGCTCAACATCGAGAACAAAGCAAAAATGCAGATTTTCTCAAGTCTTCAACACGAGATCACTCACTCACCAGTTTGTTCTTAAAACCTGTAACTGCTATGAGGGTGGGGCCAGGGATGGAGCAAATGAAGGGGAACCCTTCCTTTTCACATTTGAGGCATAGTTTTTCTTTATTTGAAAAAATTTTTAATTTTTGGCTGCGCTGGGTCTTCACTGCTGCACATCGGCTTTCTCCAGTTGCAGCGAGCGGGGCTACTCTCTACTTGTGGCGTGCGGGCTTCTCATTGCAGTGGCTTCCCTTGTTGGGGAGTTGTGGCACCACAGGCTCAGCTGCTCCGTGGCATGTGGAATCTTCCCGGACGAGGGATCGAACCCATGTCCCCTGCATTGGCAGGCAGACTATTATCCACTCTACCACTAGGCAAGTCCTGAGTCATAGTTCTTCAAAATGAAATGGCACTGGGAAAAGCTCAGGCAGCTCACAGAAAGATTTCATCAGAAGGACCTTTGTCTTCTGCCAAAGTAGGTTTCACATTATCAAGGTATGTAGGACCTGCACTAGTATCCTGGCGTCAGTGTTGGTGGGTGTTTTAACTTTCCACTGATTAATCTCTTCCTTATCAAGGCACACAGTTTACTGAGCTGAGGAGAGCATGGAGGTGAAGAACACTTAAGGTGTGACCGTCAAGAAGGCGTCTTCTCTCATTAGGGAGATGTTGTATGGAATTTACAGTATGTTGGTATTTATAGATTCAGTACCCCTTAATAAGCCCCTCAAATGTCACGGCAGAGGGCTGAGGGTCATTAGATCCAAGTCGCCATGATGAGGTTTCCACAAAGAGATATTGGGAAATGAAAAGTGAAGTCACTCTGTCGTGTCCGACTCTTTGCGACCCTGGGCAAAAAAAAAAAAAAAAAAAAATCCTTGCCAGGTCCTACCTGGGCACTTGGAATGTGAATCCACGCCACGTTTTCATGTGTGGTTGACTGTTCTTTGGCCTTAAGTCCACTCAGCTTTGCCCACACCTTTCTCCTTTAGCAATTTTGACAATTTTTATTCCTTTCTAGCAGATTACTAAGCATCTTCTTTGCGTGATGACATACTTGCCTCCATTTTGAATATTCTTTCCAGGAGACCCACCACTATACCCCCAGCCTTACAGAGGGATATTTTGCTTCAGAAAATCCCTTCTGGGCCTTTCTCAGAGCACCCTTTCCAAAGTTTGCAGGATGTTTAGGCCTCATATGAGAATCTTACCAGGATGAGTATAGACAGTAACAGGTTGTGTAGCCCAGTCTCCATGAATTCCAACCAGCCCATCTGAGAATGTGGACTGAGTATACTTCTTATCAACAGCTCATTCCATGACTCCACAAATGATGCACAGAGACGCCAGAACTGCTTCACTTCAGGGCATGACCCAGTAAAAAGAAAAAAAGAGCCACTGCACTCATATTCTGGCTTGTTCACAAAGCCTCCTTTTAATTTTCTGACTCCTTTGTCAAGATAGTTCAAAACAGCCAAAGGACTTAATAAGATACACTGGGGTCAGGAAGGGCATACAGCTCATTTTTACCCCACCTCTGCCAGAGAAGATAGTGCCAGGGTTAGAACTTTGCAAACGTATCTTTCTCTTAATTACCTTTTCCCTCACAAGGCACCCTAGAAGGAGACATGCTATTTAAAATTTTTTATTGTAAAGGATGTCATCAGAGGAAAACAATGCTGGCAGTTTGTCAGGAATGGCTGTCACAAAGAGAAGAGAAAGAAAAAATGTACACATAAGACAGACCAAAGCTATATCATCAAATGGCAAAACCTAAAAGCCCTCCTGTCACAGGGCTAATGCCCTGCCTCCTCCTGACCTGCTGAATTTCTAGACAAACTGGACAAACACAGCAAAACTCAAAATGAAACAGGCCATTCAAAATGTCAAAAGCAGCAGCATGTGCTGGGCTGTTGCTTTGCTGCCTTCCTCTCTCAGGCGCCCACCCTGGGGCTGCATCTCCCATTCTCATTCTCTATCAAACGACTGGCCGGCCTGGTGAGCTTCCTCGGGTGTGGACCCAGGCACCCTCCATTCCAGCTACTCACGTGATTACACGGGCAGATCTGTGGTCCTGGGCTACATCTGGGGAGAAATGACTCCTCCTGGCGGAGGAGCACCTAGAGCCACGGGAAGGCAATGATAGCAGGTCTGTCTTCATCACAGAAATTATGACTTAGGCTAAAACTGACCAGGACAACTTCCAATCCTATTTCTCTTTGGCATGAAAAGATGGAACAGGTCCCAGTCAGGAGGGCACCATCAGGAAGCCCACCACTGTGGCTTTTGGGACTAAGCTCTCCACGGGCCTCCCAATGAGACACCCTAAGCCTCCACGTGAACATGGTTCCCTCCTTCCAAAGCTCACAGTTACATGCAAGGACATCACACACAGGAAAGACCAACATCATTTTACATAACGCCCAAGTCATGAGTTTGAAATAAAATAAGACTGTATAATTTCCCAATATGGCTTAAATTACTAAGGAGCACAGAGGGGGGTAGGGCAGCAATCCACACGTCATATTTTCACCATCAGATTGACCAGAATGTTTTCTGATTATGGATTAGAATGAACAAGTTACACAGATTCCATTTCGTTATCACAGACTGTCTTCCTCCCTGTAATCTTCACATTCATTTATCTCGTGAGTGCTTGAGGTCTGACATGACCTGCACCATCCACCTCTCACACAGAGATTACCCCACGCTAAGCCCAGGTAGTCATACCGACTGTTGGGTTCATTGAAAATCACCCTGTCCCCCTCCCCAGTGTCTCCCCAGCCTGCACTACCTGGCACATTCTCTGTTACGACTCACGTTTAAGTTCAGACGTCCCTCCGAGTGGGAAGCTTTCTTGCCTGGCCCTTGTGCCATCCCTCTAGTCATTCATATTGTAACTTCCTTATGCTTTTGTAACCTCTAGACTTTAAACTCCAAGAGATCTGTTTTCTTCACAAATTCTTCCCCAGTGTCTAGCAGGCCATGGCTTACAAAATAGGTCTTCAATATTTTCCAATCGAATGAATCTGAATGGGAATTATTTGGCAAAGAAGATACCCTCCCCCATAAGGTCTCACAGTTTTAAGATTTCAAAAACCAACCAGAATTTTTCTGATGTCCAGCCAGGTATTCCATCTCTTATCAATAAAACTGTGCCCATTTAATAACTTTTTCTTTCACCCATTCCTCTATCTGATACAGAATTCTTTCTTAGGTGTTGGTTTGCCATTTTCCCTGAAAGGCAAATTCACAGGCTTTTCTTTCCTGCCCTTTTGTTCCACAGAGATCTGTGTAAGCCTGCTCTGTAGGTAACAGAGCTCATGAAGCTAGGAACTGGCTCTGACCTGGCATGCACCTGCCCAGTGACAGCACTGCCCACAGGTACGACTCCCTGGAGGGCAGATTTGTTGCCATGGAGATAGGAGCTGGTAAGCAAAACCAAGCCAGCTTAGAGAGATTTTAAAAAATACTGGGTGCCTTTTGACTCATACCTATCAGATGGCTTTGCAAAGCTTCACAAAAATAATTACAGTAGGGAAAAATCAACAGGAGAATGTTGCTAACAAGTAGGATACAGATTAAAACGAAAAGCTCAACAGGAAAAAAATGTATTCAAATTCAAGTAAAATAATCTTGCTTCCTGTACCATCAATGGCTTTCCACCTGGGAAAAATTATACCAAACAACTCTTAGAAAGAGAGAATGTCTAGCTTTTTTTCCTGAAGGAGTTTTTTGTTGTTGTTGTTGTGAAATATATGAAACACATAAAAATAGCAAAAAATATAGAATAATGACAACAAATACCCAGTAGTGCTTATTATATATCAGGCAATTCACTTTATATATTAATACAAGCATTAGGTCAGCGCCTCCCAGCTGGCGCTAGTGGTAAAGAACCCGCTTGCCAGTGCAGGAGATTTAAGAGACTTGGGTTTGATCCCTGGGTTAGGAAGGTCCCCTGGAGGAGGAAATGGCAACCCACTCCAGTATTCCTGCCTGGAGAATCCCATGGACAGAGGTGCCTAGCAGGCTACAGTCCATAGGGTCACAAAGAGTTGGACACAACTGAAGTGACTTAGCAGATGTGCAAGCTTTAGGTTAGGACTACTGGAACTTCCATTTTACAGATGAAGAATCTGAGACATGGAGAGGTTAAGAAATTTTCCCCAATGTCACAAAGTCTAGAAGGGGCAGAATTTAACCTCAGGTTAAATGACTAGATTCATACTATTAACCATTGGACTATGCTACCTCTCACAGCTGGCATACAAACAAATGTATATAGCAAATGAAGAGTCTACAAGTAACATGAGCAGTCATGTACCTGCCATGTAGCTAGAGAAACAAAACATTATCAGTAAATGTCTCAGAAGCTCTCTGTGGACTCCTCCTCAAGCACGTATCTCCCTCTGCCACTTCTCTTCCCAAGGTAACCATTAACTGAATTTTGTGTTAATGCTCTTTGTAATTTTAATATCTGCATCCCTAAGTGATTCATTTTCCACTTTATGTAAATAGAATCGTAATATGTGAATTCTTATATGACTGGGTTATTAAATTCAACATTGTGTCTTTGAGATTCTTCCCTGTTAAAGATCACAGCTTTGGTTCATTCACATCTGGGGGCTGTGAATTATTCTGTCCTTTGTTTATCTATCCTCTGGTTGGCCATGCAGGCTGCTTCCAATTTTTATCAAAAAAACAACTGTATGGATAGCTTTTTGTATGAATTGAATTATACCAGCACCAGAAAAAAAAAAAAAACAAACCCAAAACACCTGGGTTGTTTGTTAAAACACAGATACCTGGGTCCTACCACTGGAGTTTTATTTGATAGATCTGGGTTTGAGCCTGAAATTTGTATTTCTAACAGGTTCTCAGATGATTTTGATGCCATGTAGCCTAAAGACTACACTTTAAGAACCAGTGCTCCAGGGCACAGACTTAGGAGTCCATGGAGCTTCTGGTTTACAGGGTATGCATATACCCAGCTGTCTTCAGAGTCTATGTACAAATTCACAAACCCATCTGCATTTGTTCTCCATGTTTTTAATTATTTCTACTCCTCTGTTGAAGTGTTTTTCATATATTTATTGGCCATTAATTTTCTTCTGTGTGATGACTAGTTCTTGCTCATTTTTATTGGGTTATTTGTGTTGTCCTTCTTGATCTGTGAGAGTTCATTATATTTTATGGGTATGAATCTCGTTGTGGTTATATAAGTTGCAAGGATCTCCTCCCAGTTCCTGCCTTGTCATTTTATTCCTTTTATGTTGCCTTTTGAAGAACAAAAGTTGGTGATTTTAATGTAGTCAAGGATATCAATCTTACCTTGTTTGTGCTTTCTGCGTCTTGTTTAAGAAATCCTTCTCTACTACAACTATGACCGAGCACACACGCCCACATCTGAATTATTACTGCTTTCTATTATGAAGATTTTTTATTTGCCAGCCCCCCTCATTTCTTATTAGTTTTGTGGGAAATTTATCTACTTTGTTAGTTTTTCTCTTTTTTCTTTTGCCACACCATGCAGCATGTGGGATCTCAGTTCCCTGATGGGATCAAACCCACACCCCCTGTACTGGCACTGGAAGAGCAGCCTTAACTGCTGAACCACAAGGGAAGTCCCTGTTAAAGTTTTGGGTTTTTTTTTGTTTTTTTTTTTTTGAGAAATTATGTTTTGTGGTAAAATATACATACTATAAAAATTAACATTTTTACCACTTTAAAGTGTATAGTTCTGTGGCATTAAGTACATTCACATTGCACACCATAAAAATCATAGTCTCCTATGCTATTTCCTAAAAGTTGTACTTATTTTTCCTTTCAGTTAAGGCTTAATTTGCCTGGACTTGATTTTTTAATGTATGGTGTGAAGGAAGGATCCAATTTTAGTGTTTTTGCACCATCTTAATTATTCTGATTTCATATTGATATCTAGAAAGGTAAGACCCATACAGAAATGTCACAAACATTCTTGGCATTTTGTTCTTCCATATATACCTCAGAATCAGGTTGTGAAGTTCTATGAATTTTGGTTATAATTTTGGTTACAATTTTGTTTACTCTAAAGATCAACTGAGGGAAAAATAATATATTTGCAGTGATCCTGTTAAAGAATATGTTAGGTTCATTGACTGTGTGTTAGTCGCTCAGTTGTGTCTGACTATTTGCGACCCCAAGGGGTGTAGCCCACCAGGATCCTCCATCAATGGGATTTTCCAGACAAGAATACTGGAGTGGGTAGCCATTTTCCTCTTATATTGCTACTTCGTCTGAGTTAGGGCTTCCCAGGGGGCTCAGCGGTAAAGAATCTGCCTGCCAACGCAGGAGACTCAGGTTCCATCCCCGGGTTGGAAAGATCCCCTACAGAAGGAAATGACAACCCACTCTAGTATTCTTGCCTGGGAAATCCTGTAGACAGAGGAGCCTGGTGGGCTATAGTCCAAGGGATCACAAAGAGGTGGACACGACTGGGTGACTAACACTTTCACTTCAAGATATATTAAAGTGGCAAACTATTCGCAGTATGGGCTCCTCTTGGGCTACAGTCCATGGAGTTGCAAAAGCGTTGGACACGACTAAGCGACCGAGCACACACGCACACATCTGAGTTATTACTGTTTTCTATTATTAAGATTATTTATTTGCCAGCCCCCCTCATTTCATATTAGTTTTGTGGGAAATTTATCTACTTTGTTAGTTTTTTTCTTTTTTCTTTTGCCACACCATGCAGCATGTGGGATCTCAGTTTTCTGATGGGATCAAACCCACACCCCCTGCACTGGAAGTGCAGTCTTAACTGCTGAACCACAAGGGAAATCCCTGTTAAAGTTTTAGGGTTTTCTTTTTTTTTTGAAAAATTGTGTTTTGTGGTAAAATATACATAACGTAAAAATTAACATTTTTACCCCTTTAAAGTGTGTAGTTCTGTGGCATTAAGTACATTCACATTTTATACCACCACCATTTATCTCCAGAACTTTTTCCTGTTCTCAAACGAAACATTATAACTGTTAAACACCAACTCCCCATCCCCACCCCCTTAACCCCTGGCAACCGGCAACAGCCATTGTACTTCCTGTCTCTATGTATTTGAGACATTTGACATGTATTTGTCTCTAGGTACCTTATGTAAGTGGAATCATACAACATTTGTCCGTCTGTGACTGGCTTATTTCACTGAGCATAATGTCCACCCATTCTGTAACATGTGTGAAAATTTCATTCCTTTTTAAGACTGATGAATAGTCCATTGTATTATATAACCACGATTTGTTTATCTCATTCATTCCTCAATGGACACTTCAGTGGTTTCCACCTTTTGTTACTGTGAATAACGCTGCTATGAGCATGGGGTACAAGTATCTGCTTGACTCCCTGCTTTTGTTTTTTCGGGGTGTATACCCAGAGGTGGAATTGGTGGATATAACTGTATGTTTAGTTTTTTGCGGCCTCTCCATACCGTTGTCCACAGAAACTGTACCATTTTACAATCTCACCAGTAATGTACAGGAAGTTTCCATTTCTCCACATTCTCACCAATACTTGTTATTTTCTATTCTTTTGTTTTTAAATAGCCAGCCTAATGGATGTGAAGTAGCATGTCAATGTGGTTTGATTTGCATTTCCATAATGTGTTAGTTGTTTTAAAGAAACAAATTTTGCCTTTATCATTTATTTTTTTGATTGTATATTTCTTCTGTTATCTTTAATTTTTCCTTCCATTACTTTTCATGGGTTTATTCTGCTTTTTCATTCTTAATCTAGATGCTGTTGTTGAAATAAGGATCACAAAACTACATTTTTTAATCAGGACAGTTGTTTACTAACAGCCTGTACCCACGAAGAGGCCACACAGCCCACAAGTAGACAGCACCATTCTGCGGTTCCTTAGAACCCTAAGTTATAAGAACTCTTTGGTACATGTTTGTGTAAGTAATACGGGCAGAACTAGCCCAATAGTACAAATCAACCCTCTAGGTCTTCCTCTGAGAAATACTACCCTTTTCTATGGTTTTAGGGACTTTTTCTGTGATCAGGAGTCTGGAACTTATGGGCAGGGTTCTTATGATCAGGGGAACTGGGAGGTTGGGAAGGTTGGGAAAGTGACTTTATGATACGGAAGAAATATAGTCATTTCTGGTGGGTCAAGGATGTGTAGTTTTTCACCTATGCGTAGCTCCTTAAATTAGGGGGACAAAGGCTCGAAATTCAGCCTTTGAAGTCTTAATATGTAGTATTCTTATTATTCAAATCCCAGTAATTTCTAATTTTTATTATAATTTTTTGATTTGTAAGTTGTTTAACAGATAAACTTTTTAATAAAGAAGTTAATTTTCTTTCAATCCTATATAAAACAGTAGCAATTTAAAACTTTATTTCTGAAAGTAAAATATTCACATATGAACAAGTAACTACAAAATTCACACTTCCAGGAAATCCGAAAAGACAAAAGGTGTAACAGTGATTTGTAAGTTGTTTAGAGGTTTGTTTTTTAATTCAATGTGGGCTTTCTTTCCCTTGACTAGTTGGAAAATTATACTTTCTGTTCTTCTATTCATTTTCTTACTATTAAACACATTTAAAGTCTAAAGTTTAACACTTATAATCTCTTTTCAAGTAGAACTATAACATACTTTAGCTGATTACTATACCCACCGGCCAATTCATCATGCTATTTTTATTCAATATAATTTTTAACCTCACATTAGACATTCATATTGCTGTTTTATATAGTTGCTGCTGCTGCTGCTGCTGCTGCTGCTAAGTCACTTCAGTTGTGTCCGACTCTGCGCGACCCCATAGACGGCAGCCCACCAGGTTCCCCGTCCCTGGGATTCTCCAGGCAAGAACACTGGAGTGGGTTGCCATTTCCTTCTCCAATGCATGAAAGTGAAAAGTGAAAGTGAAGTCGCTCAGTCGTGTCTGACTCTTCGCGACCCCATGGACTGCAGCCTACCAGGCTCCTCCATCCATGGGATTTTCCAGGCAAGAGTACTGGAGTGGGTTGCCATTTCCTTCTCCAATGCATGAAAGTGAAAAGTGAAAGTGAAGTCGCTCAGTCGTATCTGACTCTTCACGACCCCATGGACTGCAGCCTACCAGGCTCCTCCATCCATGGGATTTTCCAGGCAACAGTACTGGAGTGCGTTGCCATTTCCTTCTCCAATGCATGAAAGTGAAAAGTGAAAGGGAAGTTGCTCAGTCGTGTCTGACTCTTCGCGACCCCATGGATTGCAGCCTACCAGGCTCCTCCACCCATGGGATTTTCCAGGCAAGAGTACTGGAGTTTTATATAGTTAATGTATATAACTATACCCACCTATTTACTCAATAGCTTAATAATCTATTTTATGTCTCCATCTTCCGCCTGGGGTCGTTTCCTTTTCTCATCTGATGACATTCTTTAGAATTTCTTCAGAGGAGGCTGGGGGGCAGTAAAATTTCTCAGTGTTTTTCTGCTTCAAAAGGCTTTTACTTCATCGTCTTTTTTGATATTTCTTAGTATATATAAAAAATCCAAAAAACTGGGTCTTCTTTTCTTAGCTAGCTGAAGATATAACTCCAGTGTCTTGACTTCTGTGTTTTTTTTGGAAGGTAAGCTATCAGTGTAAATGCTGTTCTTATGTATCTATTTCATCTTTCTTTCTGACTGTTTTTAGTATATTTTTTCAGTTCTTCAGTTTCATTATGAAATATCTACTTAAAATTTTCTCTTTATTTCTTCTGCTTGAGATCTATTGGGCTTTCTGCATCTTAGGTTTAATATCATTCAGCATTTCTGGATTGGAACTTGGTTTTTTCCTTCCCATTTTCTATAGTGTTTCCTTTTGTACTTGTGTTTACAGCATCTTTAGGTCACCCTCCTAGTCTCAGTCTAATTTCATGCTTTCCCTCGCTCTGTCTCTCCGAGCCATATTCTGGATTCTTCACATCGGTTTTTCAGTTCATCAGTGTGCTCTTCAACTGTCTCCAGTCTGTTTAATCCATTGAGTTTTTAGTTCCTATTTTTATATTTTTCATCTCTAGAAGTTCCATTTTCTTATTTAAAAAATCTTTGCAGTCATTTTATAGTCTCTTGTCCTTATTCATGTTTTCAACGCTTTTAAGAACATTTATGAAACATAAAGTATTTATTTCTGTATTTTGGCTGATAAACCCAATAATGAAGTATTTACAGGTCCAACTGTGATGTCTGTGGTTTCTGCTGGTTTTTACTCATGGTGACTTATTTCCTTGTGTTCTGAGTGAAAGATGTCTTTCTCTAGAGGGGATTTCTTTTTATTTCTGAGTCACCTAGGGTTGTTTAGAATATTAACACTGCCATAATGTTATTCGGAATCCTTACTTTAAGGTTTCTCTCCTTTCCCAATGTTTCTTGAAAGAAACTGTTCTCCCATAGATGGAAATCAATACTGGGAACGTCTGCTATCCTCACCAGGAGGATCACAAATTGGGTTATTCCCATTTTCAGAATATGAAGGAAGACTGTGAGGAAGATACACTGCTGAAATATCTCAGAAAGAGTATTCTTTACATACATACAAGTATGTATCTAGGTTTAACTTAAGGAGAGTTTTTATTTGGCTGTGAAAGTAGGGAGTTCCCTAATCACCTAGTGGTTATGATTCCGGGCTTTCACTGCTATGGCCCAGTCAGGGAACTGAGATCCCATGAGCCAAGCAGCTTAGCCAAAAAAAGGAAAGAAAGAAATGTAGCCAAAAATCACAGGAAAAGATGCTCAACATCACTGATTATTAGAGAAATGCAAACCAAAACCACAATGAGGTATCACCTTATACCCATCAGAATGGCCATCATGAAAAAACCTACAGAAAATAAATGCCAGAGAGGGGGTGGAGAAAAGGGGGCTCTCTTGCACTGTGGGTGGGAATATAAATTGATTCAGCCACTATGGAGAACAGTATGGAGGTTCCTTAAAAAACTAAAAACAGAACTACCATATGGTCCAGCAATCCCATTACTGGACACTTACCCAGAGAATACCATAATTCCAGAAGGCATATGCAACCCAGTGTTCACTGCAGCACTATTTACAATAGCTAGGACATGGAAACAACCCAGAGGAATGGATAAAGAAGATGTGCTACAAACATACTATACATATGACTATTAGCCATACAAAAATAACAAAATAATACCATCTGCAGCAATATGGATGGACCCAGAGATTATCACACTGAGTTAACTTAAGTCAGACAGAGAAACATGATATTGCTTATATGCAGAGTCTGAGGTAGGGCGGTAGGTACAAATGAACTTATTTATGAAACAAAAATAGAATGATGGATGTAGAAACAAACTTGTGTTTACCAGGGGTAGGGGTGGGAGAGGCATAAATTGGGAGATTGGGACTGACATATACACAGTACTATATATGAAAGAAACAACTAATAAGAACCTGCTGTATAGCATAGGGAACTCTACTCAATACTCTGTAACGACCTATATGGGAACAGAATCGAAACAAAAATAGACGGTATATGTATTATATGTATATTCACTTTGCTGTACACCTGAAACTAACAAAACACTATAAATCAATTATACGCCAATAAAAATTTAAAAATGATTACTCCCAAACAACGAAAAAAGAGAAATGTAGTCCCGTTTGCAATTTAGTTACTAAACCATCTATATCAGCTCATAAATGGTGAATCATAAATGATGAAAATTGCACGATTATTACCTATTTTTTTCACATGATGAAACGCCACTTGATTAACAACCCTCCAATCATGGAAATGCACAAACCTGTGAGGGTCATCTGGATCACAGTTAGGGAGAAACTGAGTGATTGCTTCTGCCACTTCTTCATTTGATAAAACATCCCAGAGTCCATCAGTGGCCAAGATCAGCACATCATCTGCTCCATGCTCGTATTTGGAGAGATCGTAGACTCTTACCTGAAAAGAACAGGAATACCCTGCTTAAGAAGTTAGGAGCATATTATTCCGCTGAACAGACTGGCTTCTGATTTCCCTTCCCTTTTCTTGCCCAGCCCAGTGGTTTGTAAGTGTGCACCGTGCGGCACGTGGCTGTGCAGCACACTTTGTGGCCAGGGGTAGCCTCCTCTGGAGACTGGCCGTGTAGACATCTGGGGCCCAAACACAACTGTAAATGAGCCCAAGAAATGGATAGTTGCCAAGGAAGAAGTTAACTGAAAACGTAATGCCTGAGATGTGGCTGGAACAATGACACAGATACGGCGGTAGCTAGCAGAGCAGCAGGATCCTTTCTTCGCACATCCATCCCACAGACATTGATTAAGGGTCTGCTCTGTGCCAGATACTCTAAGTATAAACAGCAGAATTCCCTGCTTCTGAGCTCTCAGTCTGAGAGAGAGAGAAGGCCAGTCTAGGCTCCGTAGAAGCTGCTCTGCACGTACTGGTTTAGGACTGCGGAGACACATTTTATTTCATGTCCTCACTTGATACCTTTTGGCTTGCCTTCTCTGAGACCCCTGGAGCTGGACTTGTCCCATGTGAGCATGGAGTTCTGATGCTGCACTTAGGTCTGAGGACCCTCAATGCAGCCTAAATTACAAAGGACACGTGCCAAGTGTATGCCTTAACAAACTTGAAGTCTTTCCTCATCTCTAGTACCTGAAATGACTTGGCTATTTCAACATCCCCCTTGATTCTTGGAAAAGAACACAGTGACCTTAGCAAAACTAACACTGATGAAAATCAAGCCTCACTTCTGTTAGGCCACCCTTACTGGAGCTAATGCTCACCCTACTTGGGTGGCACAGAAGGAGATGAGTTAGGGATTTCATTGCTATGCCCTACTAATTTGACAGAATCAGCCCTGTCTACACCCCCTCATGAACTGAGGACAAAGACAGTTCAATTTCATCCAAGTCCTTCAACCTCATTTCATTATCCTGTTTTCTAAAAACAAGTCTAAGTGACAGCTGCAGGCCAGGGGAGGGCAGAGGATGGCAGGTAGGCAGCAGTCCCCATGTCCCATCGTAGAGTCACTGTCCTGTCATCTCAGATCTCGAGACAATACAATTCTAAGAGGCCTACAGAATGTTCACATCCACCTCTGTAAAAGCCAAGCCTCCTATATTTCAGGAAGGTTTGCCCAGGCCAGTGACACCCTGCTACAGGATGAACAGCCTACACCCAACAGCAGATAACAACAAAATGCCCACACCTGCCCCAAAGTTTTTGCAGAAATGAGCTCAAATGGAAAATAGCCTCTGTGGCTGGTGAACAAGACACCAACAATTTAGCTAACGGTACATGCAGCATGAACCGTGCCCGCGAGCCTGGGGTGGGGGAGACTGGGTTGGCTTTTAACATCTTCCTTTCAAAAGGCACATTCACTTCGGGTTAAGTTTATATTCTAGAGAACACACTGTGCCATCTGGGGCCAAATTAAAGACAACGGGAGTGGGGATCTTAAATTTACAGCAAACTGGAAAGTCCCAAATTCCAGAATTTCAGCCTCAGGCCACTGAACCCATGTGGTTCGATTTTTCCTCTGCAGCAGCAAGCAAACTCCCTCTGCTTTATCTTCTGTGGTTCCTGGGTGTCTTGGAACAGCGCTTCTGAAAAGTTAATGCGCACAGCAATCAGCCAGGATCCTAATGAAATGCAGATTCTAACTCAGCGCTGGGGTAGGGCCTGAGAGCGTGCACTTCTAATTTGTTGCCGTGTGATGCTGGTGCTGCTGGTCCCTGGACCACTCTTTGAATACTAAGGCCACCAAGAAGTCCTGCCGGTTGGTAACAGGGAAACCAAGGGCTCCATGATATCTGGTAGTCTATCCCTTAGGGGAGGTTACAGCAAGGACAGCAAATGGCACTTCTGAGCTCCCACTTTCAAGTCCTGTATCATGTGTTATTACCTCCGCTATGTAATCACTTGGCGTATGAGAGACTGCTAGCTTCTTATTGGGGTGTATCTACAAGAAATTTATGTGATAATTTGAGCTCTTTAGGATCGAAAATGTTCCTTGTAAAGGGAGGAAGGGAGATGTGGGTGTCACGTGCTTGTAGCGTCTTATATTTGTAGCTAAATACAAGACGCCACCTGCCTTCCAGCTTCTTTTAAAAGAGGTTTCATGGTGGGGGGAGTGGAGGAGGGAGGGTGTATGTGTATATATATAGCCAAGTCATGTTGTTATACGCCAGAAACTAACACAGTATTGTAAAGTAATTATCCTCCAATTAAAAGAACTTGCCAATCATTATTTCTGCCTGAAACTTATGAGATACTTTCAGCATATCCTTTCTGAGAATAATGATGGAAAATTAAGCTTAAATACATTTAAGAAGTCATGTAGTCATGTATGGATGTGACAGTTGGACCCTAAAGGAGGCTGAGCACCTAAAAATTGATGTTTTCAAACTGTGGTGTTGGAGAAGACTCTTGAGAGTCCCTTGGACTGCAAGGAGATCCAAGCAGTCAATCCTAAAGGAAATCAATCCTGAATATTCATTGGAAGGACTGATGCTGAAGCTGAAGCTCCAATACTGTGACTACCTGATGTGAAGAGCCAACTCACTGGAAAAGATCCTGATGTTGGGAAAGATTGAGGGCAGGAGAAGCGGCAACAGAGGATGAGATGGATGGATGGAATCAGCAACTCAATGGACATGGGTTTGAGCAAGCTCTGGGAGTTGGTGAAGGACTATGGAAGCCTAGCATGCTGCAGTCCAGGGGGTCACAAATACTCAGACATGACTTAGCAACTGAACAACATTTAAGAAAAGAAAAGAGAGGTTTCTTAGGGCTGAAGATAACATCCGTTTCATTTCAGGACCTGCCCTATGTGTAGGGTGCCAAAGTTTCTTCAGGTGCTTTCTGCTGGCCCCCAAAGTGTGGAGATTCCAGTTGTTTTAAGCGGAAGTTGTCCTGCCCACTACTCAAGTAGAAATCTGGCCAACAGAATGGGTGTGGGTTGATAAACAGAAACATGTTAGAAAATGTTCCTTTTCAGTTCCGTCAGAAAATTGAATCCTTCCCTAATTCCCCTATTCACATTTCCACACAACTCTCTAATGCAGTTTCCTTACCCAACATGAAAATCCCTCTCAATACCATTCTCCAAGCAATTTTTATGTAAATAATAAAAAGCTAGCCTCAACCCTATTCCCTGAGGCACTCCCCAATTAACATCCTTTTAGGGTTGTTTTTTTTTTTTTTTACTGCTACCCTTTGTTTCCTGCCCTTTAGCCAATTTCCAAAGGACTCTGCCAACTTTCCACTCACAGCTCGTGTCTTATGCATTAACCTGCGATGTAGAACATTCTGTGAAAACCCCCTCAGCAAAGCTGGACTGCCGTGCAAGGCATCCCACTGCATACTCATTCTCCCCAAAAGAAGGGGTTTCAAAGGATTCCAGTGGGCTCTGGAGACCCGACCTTCCCTCCTTGGAGGCGCTATGGGCCCTCCTCCATCAGACCACACTCGCCATGCCAGAGAGCCCTGTTCAACTCCTCAAATAGCTGCTTAATGTTCCAGGAAGCCCCACATCAAAAGTATGGGCTCGGAGGCTCCCTAGGACTCAGACACAAGGAGGACAGTCTGTGGGAGAGGAGAGGTGCGATCGGCAAAGGCCTCTGTGGGAAGGTCTGGGAACACGAGCAGAACTCCTCATGGCTCCTGCCCTCGTGCCCATCTGCCAAGAAAGGGAGAGAAAGTCCATGGGCATCCCACAACTCTCGCCGTTTCTCAGAGCCGCAGAGAGGTGAGTCCTGGGCAGATCCCTCTGCCCTCCTGGGTGCTTCGTGCCATGTTTACTGAGCACTTACTATGTGCCAACCGTTGTGAACAAAAGTGACCAAAGTCCTCACAACTTCTCAACAAGGTGTGACAGACACACAAATAAATTACAGCGTCAGAAGATGACAGGTGCTTGAAGACAAATCAGGCAGGGTAAGGAGAGTGGCAGGAGAGCCCTTTCAGAAGACGTGGTTAAGGCAGACATCTCTGGGAAGGCACCATGTGAACAGAGGTCTGAAAGGTGACTTTCCACAGGACCCTTCCCATGGCTCCTTTCCAGTTTGGGGACTGTCACTCCTCCTCTGGTTGAAGTGTGTGCGGACACTATCAGACTGGTGGCGAAGGAGAGAGGCTGAGGGGGACAGTCACCTCCACTGCCAGAGCAACCCTAAGGAAGATCTGAGAGCAGCCATCTCTCTTTTTTTCCCCACAATCCTCTGCAGACGCAATTCCTTTCAGGTTCACTCACACAATATTTACCTATGTGTACCAGTCTAGGTCGGAGAAGGCAATGGCACTCCACTCCAGTACTCTTGCCTGGAAAATCCCACGGGCGGAGGAGCCTGGTGGGCTGCAGTCCATGGGGTCGCGAAGAGTCGGACACAACTGAGAGACTTCACTTTCACTTTTCACTTTCACGCATTGGAGAAGGAAATGGCAACCCACTCCAGTGTTCTTGCCTGGAGAATCCCAGGGACGGTGGAGCCTGGTGGGCTGCCGTCTCTGGGGTCTCACAGAGTCGGACATGACTGAAGCAACTCAGCAGCAGCAGCAACCAGTCTAGGTTCACCTGTCTGTCTCTTCTACATGAATAGTTATTCTCAAACTTTAATGTTTTATGAATCACTTGCAGCACTCATAAAATTAAGGTTCAAGGGCCCATCTTTAAAGATTCTGATTGTATAGATTTGAGCCCAGATATCAGGCTGTGTGCCTGGCAAGTCACTTCAGTTGTGTCTGACTCTTTGTGACCCTTTGGATTGTAGCCTGCCAGGCTCCTCTGTCCATGGGATTTTTCAGGCAAGAATACCGGAGTGGGTTGCTATTGCCTCCTTCAGGGGATCTTCCCGACCCAGGGATGGAACCTGCATCTCTTGTGCCCCCTGCACTAGCACCACCAGTGCCACCTGGGAAGCCCATCAGACTATGTAAAGAAGGGCGATTCCAAATCAAAGGGTGGGGACCCTCTCCTTGAAAACACAGTTTTAGGGCAATAAGCTACCCCAGGGCAAGGTCTGAGTCATCCTGTTTGTTTCTGCCCCCAGAACAGTGCCCGGATCCCAGCCCGTGGAACCACGCAGTAAGCCGCCAAGGGAAGTGTTGCCCTTGCTGGGCATTTACACTTGTCCTTCTTACAGTTAACAACCCGAGAGCTGGTCAACTTCTCTCCCCTGCAAAAGTCAACTTCGAGAGGCCAGAGATTCCATTCTGCACTTCTTTTGTGGGCCTCGCCATGTCTTTCATAGAGTTAAATCCCACTAGATTTTCAGGACAGACTTGCTCAGACAGAACAATGTTAATCCCCCAGTTAATCCCCCAGTCACATCTGACTCTTTGTGATCCCATGGGCTGTAGCCCGCCAGGCTCTTCTGTCCATGGAATTCTCCAGGCAACAATACTGGAGTGGGTTGCCATTCCCTTCTCCAGGGCATCTTCCTGATACAGGGATTGACCCTGGGTCTCCTGCATTGCAGGCAGATTCTTTACCACCTGAGCCAGCAGGGATTGTAAACATTCCTATCTCGGCTCTGCCAGGTCTTAGTTGCAGCATGTGGGATCTAGTTCCCTGACTAGGGATTGAACCCAGGCCCCCTACATTGGGAGCTCAGAGTCTAAGCCACTGGACCACCAGGGAAGTGTTGGTGAGACAGAATAAATGGGAAGAAAGGATGAGGAGAAAGAATTCAACATATAAGATCCATTCAGAAGACCCCCTCATCTCAGGTGACCCAACAATTTTAGCTTGTAAAACTCTTATGCTCCCAGGCAGTCATCAAACTGTAATGTGCTGATGTTTAAAAGAAGTAGCAGACTCTCCTTTTCTCCCCTCATCCTCAGGGAAGCTGCTAACAGACCAAAAAACAAAACAAAACAAAACAAAACAGCCTTCGGGGGAGCAGGAAGAAGTTCGAGGGCACCAAGGGTCGTGGCTAATGTGCCCCTGAATGAGCCAAGTGCTGATGGCTCTTGCAGCCCCTCCTGCTTCAAGAGCAGCTAGAGACAAACTTACCTTTGTTACCAGCCCCTGCTTTGCAGCGGAGCTGGGGACAAACAACTTCAATATGGTACCTTCCCGCAACGCTCAGTCGGACACTGTGTCGGTGCGTGTCTAATATTTGTTCGGTTTTCTACGCTATTACTGATGACCTTTCAGTGGCCTGTTCAGAGAGCTCATACTACTGTAAGCTAATGCTGCTTCTTGAAGCCACTCTGAAAAAGAATCCATCAATTCTTCCATTTGCCAGATCTTGGCTACTCCGCTCGGACATCCTCACCACTTTCACATCTTTATTAACTCAGCAAATTCTCCAAACCCCTTTTCCCTTTTAAGTACTCGAAGGAGAACGGGATGTTCCCGCAGCTCAGGCCCTGCTGCCTGCAGAAGCAGGAGCCCTCCCTGCCTGGGTGATGAGAAGCCCTCCCGTCTGGTCTCTACTTCTAACCAGTCTTGGGCTTGAGACATTTATTTATTTATTTCCTTAGCCCTCAGTTTTCTCATCCCTGATATCACTGTTTAAAAATTGAGAAAACTAAAAGACAAGAAAAATAAATATTATAACACCTGTTCTACCTTTCCAACAAAGCTATTGGCAAGATCAAAGGAGATGATGTGGAAGGGAACTACAAATTCTTTCTAATGCATGACATGTTTTATTTTTTTAAAAATCTTTTGGCTGTGCTGCATGGCATGTGGGATCTTAGTTCCCTGACCAGGAATCAAACTTGTGCCCCTTGAATTGGCAGCTTGGAGACTTGACCACTAGACCACCAGGGAAGTCCCAGCATGTTTTTGTGATTTATTTATTATTTTGAGGCTCTGAAAATAAGCTAGCTGGTGGAAGGAGGTGAGTTAAAAGTGAGCTCAAGGAACCTGGGTCTCACTTAAAATGGCAGCGATTGGGACTATTAATCCTGTTTTGGCAGATAAGCCAGGTGGCTCCCAAGGTAAAGGCTGCCAGTAGGTGGTGGGAACTAAGAAAAGTACAAATTCTCTTCCTCTCCACCCTCTGTGGCCAATGAACCCAGAAGCTCAACCTGCAGAAGTCTGAACATGGCATTTGTACCAGAAGAAAATAAAACTCTAGCACATTTCATCACAGTTCAACAAACTGAGTAGACCCTTTCAATACTGGCATTCTGGCAGGCTACCAAGACTGCACCCAAATTCTCTGTTGTGATTCCATCTCTACTAGATGATGTCATGAAGAAATACACACTGAACTTGGGCTTGAGACCACGCTCTGCCCTTAGGCAACACCACTTTGTTCATTCACATTTTAAAGTTTCTTGACAACCTGCCAGGAACACAAAATGAAGAAATGCTGATTAATCAATCAGATGGGGAGTGTCAGGGAGGAGGAATTTGGGCATCACGTGCCGTACATGGAGAGGGAAACGCAGGGGGCCAACGCCTGGGGATGAGAGAGGGGGCTGGTGGGCTGGAGCGGGTCTAGGTATTTTAGTTTGGCTGGAAGTAATGTATTTCCACTGGGGAGTGGTGAGGGATGAGGCTTCTCAAATCTTCAGTGTCTCCCTTTGTGAAATGGAAGGTTAGGACAAGGCGGCCACTGGGGATGCTAATGGCTCAAATATTCCCCAACTCTTCCATCACAGGATGAGTCATGTGGATGGGAATGACCACATGACCTCAGAGTATCTGGCTGCAAATGAATGAAGGGACATTTAAGTATGACCAATATGTCGCCTACTATCCCAGAAGAGCTGACTCATTTGAAAAGACCTTGATGCTGGGAAAGATTGAGGGCAGGAGGAGAAGGGGACGACAGAGGATGAGATGGTCGGATGGCATCACTGACTCAATGGGCATGGGTTTGGGTGGACTCCGGGAGTTGGTGATGGACAGGGAGGCCTGGCCTGCTGCAGTCCATGGGGTCGCAAAGAGTCAGACACTACTGATCAACTGAACTGAACTGAACCCCAGAAGAAGCTGGTTGCTTTGGCTGTGGGTATAATTTTCTATGTAAAATGCACCAGATATTCTTGAGGTTTTATTATTATTATTACTTTTTGGAGTCTATTGACGAGGGTGGCTATCATCTAATAGGGGATTCCCAGGTGGCTCGGTGGTAAAGAATCCGCCTGCCAATGCAGGAGATGCAGGTTCATTCCCTGGGTCAGGAAGAGCCGTGGAGAAGGAAATGGAAACCCACTCCAGTATTCTTGGGAAATCCTATGGACAGAGGCGCCTGGAGGGTTACCGTCTACAGGGTTGCAATAGAGTTGGACACAGCTGAGCATGTGCACACACACCATCTAAGAGTTAAAAAACCTTCTAAACCAGCTGAAATAGTAGGTAGAATAGACAGTCTGAAGTTGTACCCAGTGCCTGGCTGTGATAGCTAAGGCTTTCATTTTCTCCACATGAGGCCAGAACTTTATAACTCAGGGAAGTAAGCTAGATGAAGGAATTTCCTTTACATATGGAGGTGGGGGTGGAGTGGGGAGAGGGGCTCTCCTATCTTCTGCTCCTTTATCTGGAATTCCAATGGCTTGTTCACCACTGAATCAAAGGTTCACTGAATGGATCAGTGAACAAATGGACTTGAATCTAGTTTGTTAGTCATCTGAGGAATACATTTCTGTTCATTAAAATGCCCTGTTTGCCTGAGATAATTTTGGTTTCTGCTGTTTTCCCAGCATAATTATTAACAGCATCCCACTGACTCTCAAAACTGTCCTGGTTGACAGCTAAGTTACCTAGTCTCCTGGCGCGTAAATAATTAAACCACCACTGTTCTTTATTCTTGTAGCTGCGCTTTGTAACCATTGGGACTGAACCTAACCACAGTGTGTTACTACTTCACAGGACAAGATTTCAGGGATCTCAAGTGAGCAGGAGAACAGGCTACTGTGTCTCTTGCCTTAGGAGAAGAAACTGAATCACCCCCGTAAGCTACGGGGTACTGCCATGTGACAAAGTCCACCGCAAGCAGCCCAGGTCTAGGCAGACCTGTGCGTAGTCGGAGAGTGAGGTATGAAATAGCCCTAGCCTAGCAGCCTAGAACCACAGGCATAGAGAGAATGAATCATGCAATCCAGGACTAGAGCATGGATGACTTTAGGATTACAAAACTAGAGTTCCTGAAACACTGAAGAACAGTTATGACAGTATTTTTCCAAGAGTGGTCTCTGGATCACTTGCTTCAGAACTGTCTAAAAATGTGAAAATCCCTAGGACCTCCACTCTAGACCTTGTGATTCAGGTTTTCAGGAAGTGGATTCCAGGATTTACATTGTTTAACAAACTCTCAAACTATTCTTATATGCATTAATACAATGAAAGTGAAAGTGAAAGTTGCTTAGTCATGTCTGATCTGCAACCCCATGGACTGTACAGTCCATGGAATTCTCTAGGCCGGAATACTGGAGTGGGCAGCCTTTCCCTTTTCCAGGGGATCTCCCCAACCCAAGGATCGAACCTAGGTCTCCAGCATTACAGGCAGATTCTTTACCAGCTGAGCCACAAGGAAAGCCTGCATTAATACAATAAATTAATGTGAAAAAGATACTCTGTGTTTAACTGAAATATTCAAGTGAAATTATTATTGTTCAGGAGAGGATCAGAGGATCTCCAGTGAGAAGAAATGTTTGACAGAATGTATAGGTTGGCTCCTCTGTGTGACCACAAATTTCATGAGTTGCCAAGCTAGATTATTTGGTGTGTGTCCAAGTAAATTTCAAATTCTGGTTTTATTCAAATGGCTTGCTGGCAAATCTCGAGACACTTCCCAATGGGAACCATCCATGTGGATGACACACGGGTGCATCACAAGTGACTTTTTTTAACAACTAGACTGGAAATGCAAATGTTACAGATGCAAATGGACAGGCTAGGGCATAAAGTCTCTCTCGTATGCAAAGTCAGATGGTACTGGAATTGAAGAAAGCAGTTCTATACACTCTTAACATGTGACTATTTTCCCCCCAGACATTTCCAGAATGCTGATAGTGATGGGAAGAGGGTATAAGACTCCCCAAGGGGGCATCAACCCAACTGAGAATGCAGATGTATGAAATGCTACAGATGCAGGACTAGAGAGGAGGTTCCAGAAACTGCCCACAAGCTGAACTCTTAGAACAGAGAGTAGAGTGGCGCTTGCTGGGGGGAGGGGGTGGGGAGAGAAGTGGAGAGAGAATGGTCAAAGGGCACACGTTTGCAGTTATAAGATGAATAAGTTCTGCCAATCCAAAGTAAGCAGGGTGATTATAGTTAAATATCTGTATATAGTGTGTTTTATATACTATTGGTTGGCCAAAAAGTTCCTTTGGGTTTTTCTGTAAGATGTTATGGAAAAACATGAACAAACTTTTTGACCAGCCCAATATATATAATACATATTGTTACTGTTTAGTCACTAAGCCATGTTGGACTCTTTTGCGATCCCATGGACTGTCGCCCTCCAGGCTCCCCTGTCTGTGGGATTTCCCAGGCAAGAATACTGGAGTGGGTTGCCATTTCCTTCTCCAGGGATCGAACCCACAGCTCTTTGTCTCTTGCATTGGCAGGCAGATTCTTTACCACTGTGCCACCTGGGAAGCCCCACATACATACATATAAATATATATATTATATATAATATGTGTGTGTGTGTATATATATATATAATATATATATATAATAATAATACTATATTATATACTTCAGTTCAGTCACTCAGTCGTGTCCGACTCTTTGCGACCCCATGAATCACAGCATGCCAGGACTCCCTGTCCATCACCAATTCCCGGAGTTCACCCAGACTCACGTCCATCGAGTCAGTGATGCCATCCAGTGATCTCATCCTCTGTCGTCGCCTTCTCCTCCTGCCCCCAATCCCTTCCAGCATCAGGGTCTTTTCCAATGAATCAACTCTTCGCATGAGGTGGCCAAAGTACTGGAGTTTCAGCTTTAGCATCATTCCTTCCAAAGAAATCCCAGGGCTGATCTCCTTCAGAATGGACTGGTTGGATCTCCTTGCAGTCCAAGGGACTCTCAAGAGTCTTCTCCAACACCACAGTTCAAAAGCATCAATTCTTCGGCGCTCAGCTTTCTTCACAGTCCAACTCTCACATCCATACATGACCACTGGAAAAACCATAGCCTTGACTAGACGAACCTTTGTTGGCAAAGTAATGTCTCTGCTTTTGAATATGCTATCTAGGTTGGACATAACTTTCCTTCCAAGGAGTAAGCGTCTTTTAATTTCATGGCTGCAGTCACCATCTGCAGTGATTTTGGAGTCCAAAAAAATAAAGTCTGACACTGTTTCCACTGTTTCCCCATCTATTTCCCATGAAGTGATGGGACCGGATGCCAAGATCTTCGTTTTCTGAATGTTGAGCTTGAAGCCAACTTTTTCACTCTCCTCTTTCACTTTCATCAAGAGGCTTTTGAGTTCCTCTTCACTTTCTGCCATAAGGGTGGTGTCATCTGCATATCTGAGGTGATTGATATTTCTCCCGGCAATCTTGATTCCAGCTTGTGCTTCTTCCAGCCCAGAGTTTCTCATGATGTACTCTGCATAGAAGTTAAATAAGCAGGGTGACAATATACAGCCTTGACATACTACTTTTCCTATTTGGAACCAGTCTGTTGTTCCATGTCCAGTTCTAACTGTTGCTTCCTGACCTGCATACAAATTTCTCAAAAGGCAGATCAGGTGGTCTGGTATCCCTATATCTTTCAACATTTTCCACAGTTTATTGTGATCCACACAGTCAATGACTTTGGCATAGTCAATAAAGCAGAAATAGATGTTTTTCTGGAACTCTCTTGCTTTTTCCATGATCCAGTGGATGTTGGCAATTTGATCTCTGGTTCCTCTGCCTTTTCTAAAAACAGCTTGAACATCAGGAAGTTCACGGTTCACATATTGCTGAAGCTTGGCTTGGAGAATTTTGAGCATTACTTTACTAGCATGTGAGATGAGTGCAACTGTGCAGTAGTTTGAGCATTCTTTGGCAGTGCCTTTCTTTTTGGGATTGGCATGAAAACTGACCTTTTCAAGTCCTGTGGCCACTGCTGAGTTTTCCAAATTTGCTGGCATATTGAGTGCAGCACTTTCACAGCATCATCTTTCAGGATTTGAAAGAGCGCAACTGGAATTCCATCACCTTCACTAGCTTTTTTTGTAGAGATGCTTTCTAAGGCCCACTTGACTTCATGTTCCAGGATGTCTGGCTCTAGGTCAGTGATCACACCATCGTGATTATCTGGGTTGTGAAGATCTTTTTTGTACAGTTCTTCTGTGTATTCTTGCCATCTCTTCTTAATATCTTCTGCTTCTGTTAGGTCCATACCATTTCTGTCCTTTATCGAGCCCATCTTTGCATGAAATGTTCCTTTGGTATCTCTAATTTTCTTGAAGAGATCTCTAGTCTTTCCCATCCTATTGTTTTCCTCTATTTCTTTGCATTGGTCACTGAAGAAGGCTTTCTTATCTCTTCTTGCTATTCTTTGGAACTCTGCATTCAGATGCTTTTATCTTTCCTTTTCTCCTTTGCTTTTTGCTTCTCTTCTTTTCACAGCTATTTGTAAGGCCTCCCCAGACAGCCATTTTGCTTTTTTTTTGCATTTCTTCTCCATGGGGATTGTCTTGATACCTGTCTCCTGTACAATGTCACGAACCTCATTCCATAGTTCATCAGGCACTCTATCAGATCTAGTCCCTTAAATCTATTTCTTACTTTCACTGTATAATCATAAGGGATTTGATTTAGGTCATACCTGTATGGTCTAGTGGTTTCCCCTACTTTCTTCAATTTAAGTATGAATTTGGTAATAAGGAGTTCATGATCTGAGCCACAGTCAGCTCCTGGTCTTGTTTTTGCTGACTGTATAGAGCTTCTCCATCTTTGGCTGCAAAGAATATAATCAATCTGATTTCGGTTTTGACCATTTTGTGATGTCCATGTGTAGAGTCTTCTCTTTTGTTGTTGGAAGAGGGTGTTTGTTATGATCAGTGCATTTTCTTGGCAAAACTGTATTAGTCTTTGCCCTGCTTCATTCCGTATATCAAGGCCAAATTTGCCTGTTACTCCAGGTGTTTCTTGACTTCCTACTTTTGCATTCCAGTCCCCTATAATGAAAAGGACATCTTTTTTGGGTGTTAGTTCTAAAAGATCTTGTAGGTTTTCATAGAACCTTTCAACTTCAGCTTCTTCAGCATTACTGGTTGGGGCATAGACTTGGATTACTGTGATATCGAATGGTTTGCCTTGGAAATGAACAGAGATCATTCTGTCGTTTTTGAGATTGCATCCAAGTACTGCATTTTGGACTCCTTTGTTGACCATGATGGCTACTCCATTTCTTCTGAGGGTTTCCTGCCCGCAGTAGTAGATATAATGGTCATCTGAGTTAAATTCACCCATTCCAGTCCATTTTAGTTCACTGATTCCTAGAATGTCGATATTCACTCTTGCCATCTCTTGTTTGACCACTTCCAATTTGCCTTGATTCATGGACCTGACATTATATACTTAAAAGTTGCTAAAAGAGTAAACCTTAAATGTTCTCAGCACAGAAAAGGACTGGGAATTATGTGATGTGATAGAAGTGTTAGCTAATACTACTGTGATAATCATTTTATGACAGTTGATCCTCAAACAACTAGGGGGTTTTCTGCACAGCTGAAAATCTGCATAGAGCTTAAATAGTCCGCTCTCTCTGTGGTTCCTCCATATCTGTGGTTCAATCAAACTCGTACTGTGTAAGAACTGTAGTATTTACTACAGGGAAAAATCTGTATAAGTGGACCTGTGCGTTTCAATCTCATGTTGTTCAAGGGTCATCTGTATATAACACATCAATACACTGTACATATTAAAATTATACAATGTCATATGTCAGTTCTATCTCAGTAAGACTGGAGGGGAAAAGGTGCCAAATACAACTGCTCTAAACTATCGAAGTATCCTTAGACAGAACTCAGCATTTTCCTTTTGTACAGGGGGATCCACTGTTATGAAGGTCTGCAGGTTATACAATTTGGGGAGTTTTTCCAGCTTTATTGAGAAATAATTGACATATATCACTGTATAAATTTAAGGCAGATGGCATGATGGTTTGATTTATATATTGTAAAATGATTACCATAATAGGTTCAACTAATAACCATCTTCTCATATAGATGCAATAAAAAGAAAAGAAAAAAAGAATAAAGAGGAAAAATTTTTTCTCCTTGTGATAAGAACTCTTAGGATTTATTCTTAACTACTTTCCTATATATTGTACAGCAGTGTTAACTATAGTCATCATGTTGTACATTACATGCCTAGTATTTATTTGCCTTATAACTGGAAGCTTGTACCTTTTGATCACCTTCTTCTAATTCTCCCTCATCTCCATTGCTGGTAACTACCAGTCTGATCTCTTTTTCTATGAGTTTTGTTGTTGTTCAGTCACTAAGTCATGTCTGACCCTTGGTAAACACATGGACTGCAATACACCAGGCTTCCCTGTCCTTCACCATTTCCTGGAGTTTGCTCAGACGCATGTCCATTGAATCAGTGATGCCATCCAACCATCTCATCTATGAGTTAATGTTTTTCTTTATGGGAAGCTCTCTTTAAGAAAATGAATATAGAACCTCCCTGGTAGTCCAGTGATTAAGAATCCACCTGGCAATGCATGGGACATGGGTTTGATCCCTGGTCTGGGAAGATCCCACGTACCACAGAGCAACTAAGCCTGCACACCACAACCACTAAGCCCACGTGCCTAGAGCCCATGCTCTGCAACAAGAGAAACCGCAGCAATGAGAAGCCTGCACGCTGCGACTACAGAGTAGCCTCCACCTGCCGCAACTAGAGAAAGCCTACGCACTGCAACAAAGATCCAGCACATCCAAAATAAATTCAGTAAATACCTGAATTTTAAAAAGAATACAGGAACAATTATGAATACAAACTTAGATGCTAATGTGACTGCTTATTAGGAATGAGAAAAGAAATTGCAACAAATTACTGACATCATGAAAAATGAGGTCCTTTTCTTTTGAGGACTGATTATAAGGAAATGATTTCTGATTGTAACCTTGCCTGTCCTCTCCACAAAGAACTGTCTACCTCTCTCGGTAACAACAAGAACTCAAAGAGGACTGGTCTGGGTGAAGAGCACTGATACTTACATTTAATTAATTAGCATCTTTGTAAATCTGCCTCTACACTACAAACTAGATTGCCTTTCTTAATTAATTAGCTAATGCATCAACATTTATTAGTTTGCACTGGAAAGACAGATGATGATTAATCTCCAAGATTTCACAGCAGGTATATTCAAAATGGATAACCAACGAGGTCCTGTTGTACAGCACACGGAACTCTCCTCAGTGTTACGTGCCAGCCTGGATGGGAGGGGGTTTTGAGGGAGACTGGATACAGGTATATGTGTGGCCGAGTCACTTTGCTGTTCCCCTGAAATGACCACAGTATTGTTAATTGGCTATGCCCCAATACAAAATAAAAAGTTTAAAGTTTGAAAAAAAAAAAAAGATTTCACAGTGGGGAGGACATTTCTGTAGGAAGGAGATGGTACAAGGTCTCCAAAATGCCATCAAGGCCTTCCTCCCTGGACAAGCACGCTGCTCTTTCCATCAACAGCAGATTCTGGTTTGTACCTTATTTTATATCCCTGGATATGTTCCAATGTCTCCTGGTTTATAGTCTATGTGAACTTGAATAGAATTTGTATACTATTGTTGTGTGAAACTTGTGCATGCTAAGTTGCTTCAGTCATGTCCACCTCTGTGAAAATTGTATAAACCTTAATTATGTTGAATTGGTTCATAGTGCTTTTCAGCTCTGCTATATTCTTCTACCCTTCTGTTTATTCATTCTATTAATTTTTGAGAGATTGATTTTGAAACTCCAACTTAAAACCTTAACTTATCTACTTAAAAATAATTTGTATAATATACAGTAATATGTAGTAATTTTTTGTAATATAAGTACAACTGTATGTAACTTTGTATTTCCCAAGTCTCATCACACTTTTGAACTTATAAAATAAAAAAAAGAAGGAAAGAAAAATGAGTGGATTCTGGTTCTCCTTGCCTCAAATATGGACCTACCACATGGTTTTCTTCGTCAGCAGGATGGGGCGGAGCTGATGTTCTGGGACTTCGGAGGCTGGGTCTTAAAACACTTGTAGCTTCTGCGTGCATCTCTTGAACTCACTCTTGGGAGGCTTCTCAGAATCCAGCTGCAGTAAGGCCATGAGAAGCCAGAACCACACGGAGAAGCTGTGTGTAGCTGCCTGGGCCAAGCTCTCAGCTGATGGCTAACTCTGTGAGAGCCATTCGGACTTTCAGCCCCTCTAGTCTTCAGATGATGGTAAACCCACTGACATCCAGCTGTGTGTATGTGACAGACCCCAAGGGAGAAGCACCTAGCTGAGCCCATGCAACCCACAGAAGTGTGGAAGATAATAATAAATTCTTCCATCAAGCTTCTAAGTTCAGTGTGGCTTGTTTTATAGTCAACAGAGGCACAAAGGGTTGTGATGTCACACTTCTAGACCCCTCCTCCCTATAGGATTGGTGAGAGAGAACTTGGGGCAATGAGCCCTCTGGAGTTTGCTCCTTGGACCCAACTCATCCGTAAGCAGCGCCTGCTCCCTCTCCTGTCCGCCGTCCCTCTGTGAGGTGGAGAGATGAGAGCCTACAGCGGTCTAGGAGGTAAGATTAATTTGAGGGCTGGAGGTGAGGAATAGAAAGTCCATTTTGGTCTTAGATCCAAAGCATGGTTTCTAGCCTAACTTTATCCTCACTATAAAGTTATTTTCACCCCAGACTCCTGTGTCTGTTTTTTAAATTGGATCAGAAAACTCAGAGGGAAAAAAAGATAAAATTATTTTTCTTCCTTAGACCTCAACAAGCAACCTTCTTCCTTTCTCACAGACTAGAAAGCAAAGTTTTTTTTAAGTTTTTAAAAATTTCACTCTGCCTCATACTCTAAATACTCTTCCATTCTTTCTTTCTTTCTCTGTCTCTTTCTATGTTTATTTGGCTGTGTCGGGTCTGAGTTGCTGCACATGGATTCTCTAGCTGTGGGCTCAGGAGTTGCTCTGAGGCGTGTGGGGAGTTTCAATTCCCTGATCAGGGATCAAACCTGCGTCCCCTGCACTACAAGGGGGATTCTTAATCACTTGACGACCAGAGAAGCCCCTCCCCTCAGTCCTTGTTATTAACACACTGTTCTGTGAAATGCCTTTCTGATGCGCCTCCATGTGGCTTTCCTGGTCCCTGCTGGACTCAGATCCTCACTGCCGTGTGGGTTCACCTGCGCGGTGGTCTCCCCATCTGTATCTCCCCACCCCTGCACCCTCATCCACGTGCTGCTACAAGCTAAGGCTTCCACTGCCTCATTCACCGATCATGCTGTTCCCCTTGCTCAAAACCTGCTCTGCCACCCTGGGGCCAGTTCAAGGCCCTCCAGGATAATTAGCCTCATTATACCTACTAGCCCTTCAAGCTAATCTTCCAAACTCACTGATTCTGTAAGGCAAATTTATTTCACACCGACTTATTCCTGCTGCCTTATTTTTCTTGTTCTACTTATCAACACTGAATATTCACTGGAAGGAGAGATGCTGAAGCTCCAGTACTTTGGCCACCTGGTGCGAAGAGCCAACTCACTGGAAAAGACTCTGCTGCTGGGAGGGATTGGGGGCAGGAGGAGAAGGGGGCATTCAGGATGAGATAGCTGGATGGCATCACCAACTTGATGGACATGGGTTTGAGCCAACTCCGGGAGTTGGTGATGGACAGGGAGGCCTGGCGTGCTGCAGTCCATGGGGTTGCAAAGAGTCGGACACGACTGAGCAGCTCAACAACTACTACTTATCTTGTCCTTCTTCAGATTAGATGGTTCTCTCTCCCTTCTCTGAATTCCCCTAGTCTCTTAGGAGTCAAGACTCACAGGGTTTACAGTTGATGATTCTTTGGCTAGTCATACCTTACAAGTGGCCCAAAATTCTGATTCCGTGAGGACACATTCCCCAGTACGCTACCTGATATACACTACTGGACTCACGAGCTCTATATAAACAACTAGTGAGATTTTGTGGTCTTGATGGAATAGGAACTACAAGCTAATATTTATTATGTCAGATTCTGTTTTAAGTACTTTTTATATGTCATTTAGTTTGTCCCTTGGGTTCCTGGGCATAATGATCCTATCGTCCTCTTTTTACTGAGGAGGAAACTGAGATTTAAGTGAAGTAACTTTCTCAAGGTCACCCAGCTAGGAAGTAAAGAGGCAGAGCTTGCGGCCAAGACTTGATACCAGTCTGAGTTTCTAACCTCAATATCACACTGCCTCCTAAGGGATTTTTGAGGGCTCTAGGGGATCACTGTGGACAGAGACTGCAGCCATGAAGTCAAAAGATGCTCCTTTGAAGAAAAGCTATGACAAACCTAAGCAGCACATTTAAAAGCAGAGATGTCACTTTACTGAGAAAGGTCCGTATAGCCAAAGCTGTGGTTTTTCCAGGAGTGATGTATAGATATAAGCGTTAGACCATAAAGAAATCTGAATGCTGAAGAACTGATGCTTTTGAACTGTGTAACTGGAGAAGACTCTTGAGAGTCCCTTGGACTGCAAGAAGATCCAACCAGTCAATCCTAAAGGAAATCAACCCTGAATATTCATTAGAAGGACTGATGATGAAGTTGAAGCTCTAATGCTTTGGCCATCTGATGCGAAGAACAAACTCACTGGAAAAGACCCTGATGCTGCGAAAGATTGAGGGCAGGAGGAGAAGGGGGCGACAGAGGCTGAGATGGTTGGATGGCATCACTGACTCAATGGACATGAGTTTGAGCAAAGTCATGTGAAGGACATAGTGAAGAAGATAAGATGGTGAAGGACAGCCTGGTGTACTCCAGTCCGTGGGGCTGCAAAGAGCAGACATGACTTACCAACTGAACAACAAAGGGGATATTTTAATTCTTCCTCTACAACCCAAAGATAATTACTCTAACATTTGAGAAAATTTCCTTCAAGAGTTATATTTTTATGTATATATGTATACACATGCACATAACTTTTTACTGACTTATGATCATGCTTTCATATATACAGTCATATTTTGTTTATATATTTGTTATATAGATTATATATTTGTTTATATATTTTGCTAATATAGACTAACCATCTTCCACCAATATTGTTTTTTATGAATTGGCCAGACTGCAGAAAGTACACAGTACAATAAAACATGCTCGTTCCCAAAATGGGATTTTGGCCTGGGGCATGAAAAGCTACTGAGAATCAGAAGACCGTAAATGTTCAGATGTCAATGTGAGACTTTAAATATTGTTCAGGTTTTCATGGGCGACAACAGGGGCAGTCTCCAACAGAATAGTCAATTCTTTTCTTCATATGAAAGTCAACACTGGGAACCCCCATAAATGCAAAGCCTTCCAGAAGCAGGTGGGTAATGAAGACTAAACCATGTACCAGACTGTATGCCAGGCAATTCTGCAGATGTTCTCCTTTGCTTTTCCAAGCACCTTGTGAGTCTAGGCATCCTCAGCCCACCCACAGGCTGAAAGGACCTGCAGAGGTCATAGGTAACGCCAGCTCGAGGGTTGGAATTTAGATACTGGAGCCAAAGGTCTTCCTTCTTTTAGAGAAGTCTGTTTCAGATGAAAGAAAAAAATAAAATCTGGGACTTCTGGCGGTCCAGTGGCTAGGACTCCAAGCTTCTGCATTAGGAGGCCTGGGTTCCATCTCTGGTCAAGGAACTAGATCCCACATGCCACTACAACTAAGAATTTGCTGCTGCAAATAAAGACCCTATGTGCTGCAGCTAAGGCCCGGTGCAGCCAAATAAATACAGATAAATATTAAAAAAAAGAAAAAGAAAAAAAAAATCTAGAGGAAGACAACCAAGAATGAGCTAAGTGAGTGATCCTGAGTCACAGAAAACAGCTGACAGGAATTCTGAACGCGAAGGAGAGGAAAAATGAAGCTGAGAGAAAAGCAGTCTCCTTGTCCAGTCTGGCAGGGACTGGAATGGGGGGGCCCCTGCTGAGTTGATAGAGTTGGCTTTGTAAACCGGTCCCCAGCCAGAAAAAGATCCCGTTCTTCCAAGAGCCGAAAACGGGCCTAAAGTCAACAGCACAGTCTTGGAATGGAGGCCAGAAGGCGAGAAAGACATTAAGAGGAATCCTAGCTGTCGGGAGGGCCTGCCACAGGCCAGAAAGGGGGCGTGGCATGGAGGACATCTGGAGGTTTAGGCTGCAGACCCAGGCCACGCTGCCTGAGGACTAGGTCACGAGGTGTGTGCTGGACAGGGTGGAGAATTGCTGGAAAGAAGGTGCCGAATGCCTCTGAATTCACCAACCCTTTCCTTCTCCACTTGAATTCTTTAGGGTGATATACAAAAGCCAAACAGTGATGAGCTTCATCAAGCAAAAGGATGGAGACCTGGTGGGGGGTGTTTCTTTTATGAGAAGAGAGGCTCCAGTTACATGGAGAAAAGATGCTGTGGACCAAGGGCGGGTCAAAACGCTTCTCTTTTTTCGCCAAACAGGCCTCCGCTCGGTTGGTGGGGGCCTCTCATGGAATTCAGTTCTTCTTGGCCAGAAATCCTTACCTTAGACCTTGGAAGACATGAGGGAGGCTCTGCAAACCTGGCGGCTGCTCATTGGGTTTGGCAAACTCTAGATTTTTCCAGCGCCTTGTGTTCAGCAAAACTGAGAATGTGTTTGGCTAGAAACCCTTCTCTAATTTTTAAACCCCTGTGCATTTTTTTAACATAAATTTGATCCACATGGTTTCGATTTATTTTTATTTAACTCATCAAATCGAATTAGGAGCTACAGTGATGAATGGGAACAATGCTGATTTCCAAGAAGATTTTTGAGCCTTTTTTCTTAGAACAAAATCACATTCCAAACACCCCCACCCCCGCCCCACCACCATTCCCCTCCCCGCAACCGTTAAAACTACCAGACTGAGCTGAGTTTGAAATTTAGAACCCAAATGTGAAATAAAGATCCATGCTTGGCAAAGATGAAGCATAGCAGAAGAATGTTCTTAGGAAGTCACGGTTAGAAAGCCAGCATAGACTTGGGGTGGGGGTGGGGAATGAAGACAGAAGGGAGTCGGTTTTTCTTCATTAGATAGTTTAAGAAGATCTACCTAGCTTTGGGGGCTCCTAACAGCAGCCCCTGAGCTGTTTCTCTAGGGTCTGACTTTATCGCTTCTACCCAGGGAAAAGGGGCTTCTGCTCCAAGACTGGGGACAGGGGGTCCCCAGTACTCCTCTCTTTCTTCTACACTTCTCATAGGAGTGGATTCAAGCTGCTCTCCCCACCTCCTCTCCAATCTTCCTCCCTGTTTCCTGGCTCTGGCTAAGGCCTCTCCATCTGGAAACATTTAAAATGTACAACAACTTTAATCTCGTGCAAAGGAGTCTTGAGATCTGCACTACATACCCATTAAGCTAAATTATAGGTGAACAATCTCATTTTGCACAATTCTGTCTGGCCTCAGTTGGCACACGCGAAAGGCCATTCCTGTGTTTCCCAATTACTTTTTCTACCACACCATCATTTTCTACAATATCAGTCTGGGGCCAGCCATATTTCTCTGAGAATCTCTGGCCACTAAGGCCCCAGGACAGAGGTACTCTCTTCAGAGTCCCTTCAAATAGTCCTCGGGGGGCCCTTGGACACACCAAAAAAATCTCCTTGAATTCAGCTTCTCTCCCCTACAGAGCCTGAGTGGATCAGACAAACTTGAGTATGAGGATCATCTTGTTAGTTAATAACTGTACAGCCAAGGGGAGTTAACTTTCTTCCCTGAATCTCAATTTCCTGATCTGTAAAATGGGTATACTAACCATACATACCTCACAGAATTGTTGTGAGGATTTTTAAAAAAAAGTATGTTGTTTGGCCCAGACTCAATAATCAATAAATGTCACTTGTTATTGTTATCATAAAGGTGCTACACTTTATTCAATTCTACAACTTTCCTAAGCGCACTTACATTTTTCCAGAGGTTGCTGGTTCCCTTTTAAATCCTCCCCCATCCCTCATTAATGCTGAAACAACCACACCACTTCCCTGAGAATCAGCATCACTTCAGACAGGTAACATGAAGTTTCTGATCAACCAACGGATTTTTCATTAGTCCTTGGGGAATCTCCCAGGTTGGCCCTCCTTGGGATCCAGAGTAGCACAGCGACTGGAAGATCCATAACCTAACTGCATGGAGAGATCATTTTTCTGAAAACCAAACTTCTGATTTTATATAGAAAGTATATGTGTGTTTATGTATGTATTGGGGTGGGGAGGGTGAGGAGGTCTTTATTCTCCTTTAAGGAACAAAATGGTTAATTAGTGCTTCCTTAGAACACTCCCCCACACTTCATCGATGTTTTTTTTTTTTTTTGGTGGTGGTGGGAGGAATAGAAAGGTGACAGTACCATTTAATATGCCTGATAAATGCCTCTCTCTCAGGGGGAAAATATGGATGCCCATGAGTATAGTATTGGGCTTCCCAGGCGGTACTAGTGCTAAAGAACCTGCCTGCCAATGCAGGAGACATAAGCGATGTGGGTTTGATCCCTGGGTTGGGAAGATCCCCTGGAGAAGGAAATGGCAACCCACTCCAGTATTCTTGCCTGGAGAATCCCATGGACAGAGGAGCCTAGCAGGCTGCAGTCCATGGGGTTGCAAAGAGTCAGACATGACAGAAGCAACACAGCATGCACAAATATAGTCTTTAATGGTTCCCTCTGGCCAGGAGGACTTTTAGCAGTACTTCAGGGATCCTAGTGTTGACCAGAATAGAGGGAGTAGGTATCCATCAACATCCAGGGGAACTGAGACGCTCTGTTGTCAAGATCCTCATCATGCAGAATTGCTATGAAGGCTAAAAGAGAGACAGCTACAAATGGTAAATAGTATTTCCACCAAGCTGATTTCACTTGAGATCCTGGGTGATATTAGGACACGCATGTGTCTCCTATTCCTGCTACTCACTAGAGATTTTCTTCTGGTGAGATTTCCTGTAGCTGGGTATATTTGAGATGTCAACCTCAACCTCAGTTCAGGACTCTGAAGGAATTAGTCCTGCTCACAGCGCTGCCACAAGGCTGGACCTGGGTGGCTGACTGTGCCCACTGATGGCTCTAGAGTGGACACAGTCTATAGGCTGTGAAGTCAGTTGTGACCTGGTAGAAAAGGTGAGCTGGGCCATTGAGATTCCTGTCTGGTAATGTGCACCTGAGGGAGTAAGAAACCGGGTGGCCTGATAGCAGAGACCTATGGAGCATGGCTGGTCTTAGAGCTGCCTTGCTTCCAGAATCACCTTCTCTTCCATAAAGCCTGGCTCTTCAAAGGTTCTTGTGGACCCCATAAATATCTCTTCCAATAGTAAGAAAATAAGCACCTCCTTTTGAGTCAGCATGAGTGGGTTTCTGTTTCCCTCAACAAAAACAGCCTTCACTGAAAACACAGCACTCACCCTTGGGAAGAACATGCAGATGGAGCTATGTCTAAACATTCTGAGCATTTCCAGAGGCACTGTTTCAACAGTTAATTACACATACGCAAACACTGCTGGGTCCCCACTCAGCCCTCCCTGGCTCTCCTCTACTATAGAAACCGCAAACCTTCCTCTCTCCCCCAGCCTCCTCTGTAGCTAGGGGAGGTCGGGTACCACAGTTTGGGACAACGAGAAGCAAGTGCACGTCTACTGGGACAGATGGGCTGCTCCCCTTCTTCCTACCTTTTATGAAAATGTTACGCTTGAACCTGCATTACCATCTTGCAACCACGAAGGGAAAAAAGCAGCAGAGATGCCCCCCTGGCACATGGAGGTGCCACACCAACATGAACAGCCACCAAATTCCAGCCTTCTTGTTATGTGAGAAAATATACCCATAAACTACTAAGAGTTTTCTATCACTTAGAAACAGTATCTTTTCTAAATGATATACCTTGAAGTAGAACTTGATGTTGTTTCCTGTATTATAAGAAAAATGATATTTTAAACCAAAGATATGACAACTTGTTTTTCAGTTAACTTTTAAACATCCACTGAATGATACTAGCTTTCCAGGCAATTAGAATCTAAGAGGGGATAAAATATGTATGTAAATCAACATGCTATAAGCAGAAAGTGAAAACACTCTCCAGGTACCTGGAGTAGGGGGAGACATGACTTCCTGTTGGGAGAGGGGAAAGCAGAAGAAGTATTTACATTAAATCCTAGAGATAAAAAAGAGCTTGGATGTTTGGAGATGAGGGGGAAGGGCATTCTAGGTGGAAAAAAATAGTTTGAGCAAATATGGAAAACTAAAGATCATATACCAAAAATAAGTTCATTCTGGCTAGTGTAGGGGGCCAAATCAGATTTTTGAAGTTGGACTAAATTATAACAAGTCCTTATAATTTGTTATAATAAATTATAACAATGCCAAGTGAAGGAGTGTGCACTTTATTCTCTGAGCCTTGGAGTGTTGTTGAAGGTTTCTGAGCAAACAGGTGTCAGAGTAGTTGTTTAGGAAAACTGCTCTGATGGCAGTACGTGGGCTGGACTGAGGAGGCAAGGAATGCCACCAGGCTGTGCAGCCATCTGGGCAGGAGGCGATGAAGAAGGAAAGAGGACAGCTGAAGTGAAAATGGAGTGGAGAAAAGAAACAGACATGAGAGATAATGCAGAAGTACATGCGACATGAGTTGGCTACTGCCTGGATACGGGGTGAGAGTCATGGAGGGATAATGTAGAAAACATGTTCTTGTACAAAAGAGAAATAAAAACCTCATGTGGTACCTCTGGAGCTGAAGACAGGAATGGTTTTATGTAGATGTTGGAGTCATGCACCTTCAGGTCATGGTCCCCAAGTCCCCTGGTCACTCCAATAGTTGCCATTACACGGGCCTAGGAGTATAAGCAGAGGGTCATCAGAAACACTCCCACAATCAGAGAAAGCATCCCCACCAGTGCAGGTGCCATGGGCTGTGAGAGCAGCAGTCATTTTCCAATCCCCACTGCCCCTGGCTGTTAAGTTCTGTGCGTAGTTGTTTTCGAGGAAGAGCCCACCAAGGTTACCTATATACTTGAGGAGTGGCTTTTCTACCAATTACCTGCATTTGAATGGGCAGCTGCTGTCTTCACAGAGACTGGAGGGGATGATGTCCAATAAACTCAATACAATACATCTGTGATGTCTACAGCTACTGAAATCAATTCAAACCAAATCCAACAGGATCCGTCATCCATACATCCCCCATCCGTTCATCTGTCCACCCATCCACCCATCCATCCATCCATCTGCTATACACCCATTCTTCAAGTATTTACTGAATACCAGCTATGTCTCTAGTTCTGTGATAAAAGATATAAAAATGTCAGAGGCAGATCCTGCCATTCCACAGCTCATATATTTTACTTTATGGCTGGAGAAAATGTACCATTAGAAATGTACCATTAGATTATAACTTGTCCTGCTAATATCCTCACACAACTCCCTCTAGGTAGAAAGGAACAAGATGCCACTTGGCTGTAACTCCACAGAGACCTCATGGCTGAGACCATGCCATCTGTAGCATTCTCTGCATGGAAGTAATACTATTGTACTAATGCCTATACTGTCAGCCTAATGATCTCCTGGGAGACCACAGATATGAGTCACCCAAACATTTATTGAGCACCTACTATGTGCAGATACCATCCTGTGGGGGACACATGTCTATGGTCTTGTACCTACTATAAAGGAACCTGGTAAGGGAAAGACTAAGAGGTACATGTCTGACTAACAATATATAGAATACGGCCGAGTGCTGAAAGACAAATAAACAATGGATTATGTGAGTTCAGGGGAGGTAATTCTTCTGAGAAGGTTCCCTGGAGGAGGTGGGGCACTACATTTTTCTGCAGAAGGATGTCCAGCTCAGGTGAACACAGAGGAACGGAGCTCTAACATATGGCTCATCAACACTATACCTGGTGTCACTACAGACCTATATTTGAATCCTTGCTCTGATGCTCTGGTAATAAGAGTAACATAGAAATGCTATGCCTCAACAGTATGTGAACCATGGACTTCCAGATGTTCAAGCTGGATTTAGAAAAGGCGTAGGAACCAGGGATCAAATTGCCAACATCCGTTGGATCATCGAAAAAGCAAGTGAGTTCTTGATGTTCAAGAAAGCAAGATGTTCAAGAAAAACATCTATTTCTGGTTTATTGACTATGCCAAAGCCTAGGACTATGTGGATCACAACAAACTGTGGAAAATTCTTAAAGAGATGGGAATACCAGACCACCTGACCTGCCTCTTGAGAAGTCTGTATGCAGGTCAGGAAGCAACAGTTAGAAATGGACATGGAACAACAGACTGGTTCCAAATAGGAAAAGGACTATGAAGGCTGTATATTGTCACCCTGCTTATTTAACTTCTATGCAGAGTACATCATGAGAAATGCTGGGCTGGAGGAAGCACAAGCTGGAATCAAGATTGCCAGAAGAAATATCAATAACCTCAGATATGCAGATGACCACCCTTATAGCAGAAAGTAAAGAAGAACTAAAAAGCCTCAATGAAAGTGGAAGACGAGAGTGAAAAAGTTGGCTTCAAGCTCAACATTCAGAAAACTAAGATCTTGGCATCTGGTCCCATCACTTCATGGCAAATGGGGAAACAATGGAAACAGAGACTTTATTTTTAGAGGCTTCAAAATCAATGCAGATGGTGACTGCAGCCATGAAATTAAATGATGCTTGCTCCTTGGAAGAAAAGTTATGACCAACCTAGACAGTAATATTAAAAAGCAGAGACATTACTTCGCCAACAAAGGTCCGTCTAATAAAGGATATGGTTTTTCCAGTAGTCATGTATGGATATGAGAGTTGGTCTATAAAGAAAGCTGAGTGCCGAAGAATTGATGCTTTTGAAATTGTGGTGTTGGAGAAGACTCTTGAGAGTCCCTTGGACTGCAAGGAGATCCAACCAGTCCATCCTGAAGGAGACCAGTCCTGAATATTCATTGGAAGGAGTGATGCTGAAGCTGAAGCTCCAATACTCTGGCCACCTGATACGAAGAACTGACTCACCTGAAAAGACCCTGATGCTGGGAAACATTGAAGGCGGGAGGAGAAGGGCACGACAGAGGATGAGATGGTTGGATGGCGTCACCAACTCAATGGACATGAGTTTGAGTAAATTCCGGGAGTTGGTGACAGACAGGGAGGCCTGGCGTGCTGCAGTCCATGGGGTCGAAAAGAGTTGGACACAACTGAGCAACTGAACTGAACTGAGAAAAACTAAGAGATGACACTCTAACACATTACCATGGTCTTCATCCTACTTTCCCTCAAAAGGCTGTGAATTTGAAACTGGATTTACATCCGAAGGTGGGCAGGATTACATTTAAGTGGAAATGAAACCATAACGCACTTTTACAAGGCTAGACTCAAAGCGGGTAAAATGCAGACAGAGGATGTGAGCCTGGGGGCCTCTGGCCAGCGCTGCTCTGTTGGGAGCTCCCTTTAAGCTGACACACATTCACTTCTAAGTATGGAAATTCTGAGTCCCTATGCCCCCTCCACTTTCCTCCCTGCTGGAGTACATTCTCAGGTTGGACAAAGCACAGATGGGCATTTTAGTCCAAAGAAATTTGACATTTCTGCTAGTTTACAAGTCCCACACAGGTCCTTCAAAGCAGTGGCAGAAATCAAATGAAATTTAACAGCAGTGAAAGTATTCTGAAACTTCTGGGGACACGTGTACAGAAAAGAAAGAGAAAACCCTGTGAAGGATCTAGACAGAACTGATGTGTTGCATTCTAAAGCTTCTCAAGAGACCGTGGACTCCTGGGACAGAGGGGTCATGCTACTTTGGTACAGGGATGCCTGGAGCCAATTGGAGCCATAGTGGCTTTTAAACAGGTCAAGAGGTACAGTGGCTGAATTCACCAGCTACATATCACAGAACTGTCAAGCCCTAATTTACTGGAATGCTGGAGGAACATGATATCCTGGTGAATTGCACTTTTTGCTGAACTGGGAAAAACCTTGCTCCTTTAAATCCTACTGCTAATCATCAGTAGAAGAACACATTTGTCCATTTTTCTGCTGTAGCAAGGAGAGTATAGTCAACAAAGTTCCACATAGTCAAAGCTACAGTTTTTCCAATAGTCACATATGGATGTGAGAGTTGGACCATAAAGAAGACTGAGTGCCGAAGAATTGATGCTTTTGAACTGCAGTGTTGGAGAAGACTCCTGAGAGTCCCTTGGACTGCAAGGGGATCAAACCAGTCAATCCTAAAGGCAATCAATCCTGAATATTCATTGGAAAGACTGATGATGAAGCTGAAGCTCCAATACTTTGGCCACCTGAATCAAAGAGCTGACTCACTAGAAAAAGCCCTGATCCTGGGAAAGACTGAAGGCAGGAGGAGAAGGGGATGACAGAGGATGGGATGGATGGATGGCATCATTGACTCAATGGACATGAGTTTGAGCAGGTTCCGGGAGATGGTGAAGGATAGAGAAGCCTGGCGTCCACGGCTTCACAAAGAGTTGGACACGACTGAGTGACTGAACAATAAAGGAGAGTATAGGGGCTTCCCTGGTGGCTCAGATAGTAAAGAATCTGCTGCAATGCAGGAGACCTGGGTTTGTTTCCTGGGTCAGGAAGACCCCTTGAAGAAGGGAGTGGCAACCCACTCCAGTATTCTTGCCCAGAAAATTCCATGGACAGAGGAGCCTGGAAGGCTACAGTCCATGGGATCGTAAAGAGTCGAACATGACTGAGTGACTAACACTTTCACTTTCTTTCAAGAAGAGTATACTGAACAGCTTATTAAATATGTATTTACTGATGGCCTGCCATGAGTCAAGTACCAGGCTAGACGGGTCCTAAGGATATGAAGGCAACAGGATGTGGTGCTGAGCTTACTGGAACTCACTGGGGAGCAGCAGGGTAATACTGAGAATCTCAGCACCATGAAGCCCAGGAACTGTAGGTGCAGATCACTGGGCTGAGTGATTCTCATTGATGGTGTCCACTATACACAGAACATGAAACCCTACGAGAAACCGAGCCCTTCCCTGTCCTGACTCTCAACCAGGATGGCAAGGCAGACGGTGTCCATCTCCAGGAAAGGGGGAAGTTGGTTTGAAAAATGATGAATTTATTGATCAAATATTCATGTGTCATTGCCCTCTGTGAAATTCCTCTCTCCTTCGAGCAAAATTACTGCTGGGCTACACTGAAGCCAAAACCTACTCCTGTGTGCACTTTCATACCACACACACACACACACACACACATACTCGCTCAAACTCTGTCCACAAAGGCATCCTTCAGTTTTCTTATGAGTCACTTGTTCTGATAAAAGCTATCACATGTTGAAAAAAATTTCAGTTGAATGTTCTTCTTAATGTGACCACATTTTTCACTTCTAACTGGAACTCTCAGCGCTTAGTTGAAATGTATTCATGTTCCGAGGAAGAATGCAATGATTCAGAAGCTGTTTGTTCTTCCTAGGAAATGACTTCAAAGCTTTCTCATCTCCACTCCTGCACCCCTCTCCAGTCTCTGCTCAGAGACCACTTGAAGATCGACAGCCTTCCTTCGGCCCAACAATGTTAGAGTCTGACAGGGGCCCTTGGAGCTGGTGATGAATGGTCTTTGCTATCTCAGCCTGGGATCTGATCCGTGTGATCCTATAGTTTATTGAGGTGAAACTCTGGATCCCCTTCTCATGGGGCAAGTGGAGAAGCTGGCATGTACAGTCTGAGCATCCACGGTGGAATGCAAGAGCACCAGAAGGAAGTGGAGGGCCACAGCTCCACGGCTCGTACCAGTCAGTCACGGGACTGCCTGAGTGGTTTTAACCTTGCAGTCCCTGCTGCCTCATCTCCCAGATGGATGTAAGACAGCCAGCTCTGCCTGCCTCATGGCTTGTTGTCAGTACACAGTGAGATGATGTATGTGAAAGTGGTTGTGTTTAAACACTGCAAAAAGTTATGCAAATGGATCGAGAAGGGGGATGTCATTTTCACAAAACTGACTTGAGTCCCCTGTGCTCACCACTTCCATTCCCCAGCCCTGCCACTCCCTGGACCCTTAAGGCAGGAGACCTGAAGGAAGGTGGAGGTGATATTCTCTCAAGCTGTCAAGACTACAAAATCACAAGCTGCCAAGTGGAACACGCAGATTGCCATGGGCTCCATCGAGAGAGAGCCTGGTTCTCTCAATCCAGGGAGGGCACGTGCCTACCTTCTTGCCTTCTCCATATATAAGGGGAAACTTCAAGTCATCATCCTCAATGGTTTTGTATGCCCTGTAGGAGGATAAACAACATTAAAAAAACAGGTTTGCACTCAATTAGTGACCCACTGCCCTGACACAGGATGCCAGGCAGTTTATTTTCCCTGAGCCTCCGTCCGCTCACCACACTGCCTATCTCTTTCTGTACAAAGAGTCAGTCTCCCTACAGAATTGTGTGCATATGTGTACGTATTTCAACGAACCAGAAAATACCAAGTCTTTATGTGCCTGAAGAGAGAGAAAATGAACTGGCCTACTCACAAGCAGTGAGAAGGGGCAACAGGCTTCTGTCCTCAGCATTTAGTGTCCCTGCAGTACTGAACGGCCCCAGCCGTGGTGGCGGGGTTCTCATTAAGCTGAAACCGTGAGAGGGAGTGGTGCTCAGAGATGGAGGTGTGGGGGACGGGTGGTGGAACTGCTCCAACAGCCAGCTCTCACCTTCAGGGGTTGTTTATGCCGAAGAGCCTGGTATTGGGATGGCTGGAGAAGGAATATTTAGAGCCCGTTTGACTTCAGTGTGATATTCAAGGTTGGCAAAAAAAAAATCCTTTGTTTCACGATGGCTATTAGATGGCCATTGGACACACAGAAAGAAAATCCTGTTTATGCTTCAGTGGTTTATGCCAGACAGGGCTGTTCAGATGCCACCACTCACGCAGCAGAGGCTGGCCAGGCCGTGGCGAGGAGTGAACAAAGGCCATGTTTTAACAGTTTTGCTCACAAGGAACTTAAAAAACAAACAAGCAAAAGGTATCCAGTCACGAAGTTGTATACCGCTGGGCAAGTAGCTCCACCTTTTTGGATCTCTGGTATCTCAACTGCAAAATGACGATAACCACACAGGATGTAAACAGCCTAGCACAGAGCCTGATACTCAGTAAGTACTCAATAAGTAGGAGCTGTCACTAATATTTAGTAGATAATTAATATTTGGCATACAGTTCCCCTTTCTGCAAAATGGGGAAAGCATTGCCTATTCACTTCCTCAGAGAAGTATTAGGAAGACTGAGTAAAAGATGGGGTATTTTCTGCTAGGTTAGAAGCTAGAAGCAAGATGCTTTTCTAAACTAATGTCTCCTGAGTGCATGAAAAAAATTAATTTGTGACGTGCGTGAGTGTGCTAAGTTGCCTCAGTCGTGTCCAACTCTTTGTGACCCTATAGACTGTAGTCTGCCAGGCCTCTCTGTCCATGGGATTCTCCAGGCAAGAATACTGGAGTGGGGTGCCATGCCCTGCTTCAGGGGATCTTCCTGACCTAGGAATCGAATCTGTATCTCCTGTGGCTCCTGCACTGCAGGAAGATTCTTTACTGCTGAGTCACCTGGAAAGCTGAATAATTTGTGACATACCTCTTGATATATCTAGGCAGCTTGAGAGTGAATCTGACATCAAATTTATGGAGGTGCTTGATATACAAAAGAATGCAACTCAACTGAAAAAAGGCTCAACCCCAAAGCTAAAGCCAGCACATCTTGCTTATCTGCAAGTTATTTGGTTAAGTTCTTTCCCATGGGGGTAGAGAAACAGTGAAGTTCCGGCACCGGATGTGCCTGGGCTTCAGTCTAGCACTGCTTTCTGCCCAGCCCTGGGCGAGTGGGTAAGTCTCTCTCTGAACCTTAGTTTCTTCATTAATCAGGGAAGCCAAAAAGTGGGGCTTACTTGTGAACGTGCGGTAAGGATTAAAATGGGCCGATGAATGTGACGAGCTTGGAAGTATTCGGCACAGTGCCCGGCACATGCTGAGAGCTCAATAAAAGCTGGTTGCTGCTTCTGCAGTCAAGTGAGCCCAGAGGTCTGCCATGAATTGAGTTTTCAAAAAAGGAACCATACTATTTCCTTCCCCCAAATCTACCAAATTAACACAAAGTGGAAATAGCTACTTTGATATTTCTATACTCACACATATGATTTAAGACACTGTGGTGTATGAGTCCCTTGGGGAACAAATACAGCTGTTATTAGACTACAGTCAGCTTGGGGATCCAATGAGTTTGTAGACCCATGGTTCTCCATCTTGGCTGCAGCAGGAATCTCCTGAGAAGGTTTTGAAAAGCCTGGTGCTCAGGTCAGAGGAATGAAGTCTGAACCTCTGCGGATCAGACCTAGGTACCAGGAATTTTTTAATAAGCTGCCCTGGTGATGCCAATGTGCAGTCATGGTGGAGAACCACTATTGGAAACCCAGGTCATTAGCTAACATTCAAAATCAGTTGAGCAAATGACTATATGGCTCAAGGAAAAGGGAGGTAATGACTTGAGAAAGGCTGTGAAGTGGGCATAAGTGGGACTTGGGGACCACATGAAAAGTAAAAAAACACGTTCAGACAGAGATGATGCAGTGGGGGCAGTCTCAGGGAGGGGCTGGGGCCTGGAGATCCAAGCACAGGAGTCTGGAACTACAGACGAGGCAGAGGGCGGCAGCTCTAGAATCAATGACTGGAGGTTACTTAGAGCTCAGTGGAGACAGGCTGAGAATGCTCTTAACAAGCTTGAAAAGGCAGCAAGAAAACTGTCCTTTGACTGCATTGCAAGCCCAGGTAATGGAATTCTCCCAGGGCAGAGAATTCCAGGACAGTGAAACCTGTTTCAGCACCACTCTCAAAGGCAAAAACTTGTCCTGGGGTTCTTACCCACAGGAGCAAGTCCACCCAAGTTCTAATCTTATGGTTTAGCCTCTGCTTCTTTGTCTTTGTTTTCTGTTCCTTTTAATTTTTTAAAAAACAATTTTAAATTTAAAAACACATGTATACCTGTGGCGGATTCATTTTGATATTTGGCAAAACTAATACAATTATGTAAAGTTTAAAAATAAAATAAAATTAATTAAAAAATAAATAAAAAAAATAAAAATTGAGTAAAGTTGCTTTACAATGTTGTGTTAGTTTCTGCTGTACAGCAAAGTGAATCAGTTATATGTATACATATATCCCCTCTTGCTTGAATCTCCTTCCCATTTAGGTCATCAGCAGGCTTTGAGTAGTTTCCTGTGCTATACACTAGGTTCTCATTAGGAATCTATCTTATGTGTGTGTCCAACTGTTTGCGACCCCATGGCCTGCAGCCCTCAGGCTCCTCTGTCCATGGAATTCTCCAGGCAAGAATACTAGAGTGGATTGCCATTCCCTTCTCCAGGGGGTCTTCCCAATCCAGGGACTGAACCCATGTCTCCTGCATTTCAGGCAGATTCTTTACCATCTGAGCCACCAGGGAAGCCCACGGTACAGACTAGAAGGCCGCTGGGTTGGCTAAACCTCAAATGCGGGAACCTCTCCTGCTGTACCCTCATGCTGGTCCTGGCCTCTGCCATCAAGTGGGCTGCTGTGGACAGTCTTTGTCTAAGGAGATTTACAGGACCAACTCTGCAGTGCCACTGGATAACAGCCCTGGGAAATTCTTTCCTAAATTGGCCTAGTCACCCATTGGTGTGTTGGTCTGTCTTCTGGAAAAACATGAAAGGAGTCTAATCTCTATTCTACTTAAGAGATCTGCAAATATTTGAAGAGAGCTATCTCAAAGTTTCCTTTCTCCTCGTATCACCAACTGTCCATCCCCAGGACCTGAGACACCATCTCTGACCACTCAAGTTACCATCCATTCAACCAACATTTATTAACTGAGCACTGAATCCAGGGCTTCCCAGATGCTGCAATGGTAAAGAATCCACCTACCAATGCAGGAGACGCAAGAGACATGGGTTCAATCCCTGGGTCTGGAAGATCCCTTGGAGGAGGAAATGACAACCCAGTCCAGTATTCTTGAGTGAAAAAATCTGATGGACAAAGGAGCCTGGTGGGCTACAGTTCATGGGGTTGCAAAGAGTCAACAGGACTAAGCACTGAATACTGTAGGATTTGTCATCTCCCTGTCATCGTCCTAAAAAAATGGCACTCAGAACTGAAAACACTTGAAATCTAGTCCACAAAGGAATGAAATGGTTACTTCTTTGATTTAGACCATGCACTCGTTTTATTTTTTGGCCACGTCACTCAGTATGCAGGATCTTAGTTCCCCGACCAGGGATTGAACCTGTGCCCCCAGAGCGGCCCAGTGGAAGCACTGAGTCTTAACCAATGGACCACCAGAGAAGTCCCTAGACCTTGCCCTTTTTAAAATTAGTGTGGCTTTTATTTGTACTATGTGTCTGTGTATACACGTCTGTGTGGCTTAGGGTCGTGTATTGAAACTGTGAGTAAAAACAAACAAACAAAACCCAACCCCAGTCAGTCCACAAGAAAAAAGACCCAAGAAGGGTTTTTGACTCATTGTCTTCCTTTAGTTTATACTTATACAATGAATATTTTATTCTGAATGGAAAACCCCATTGCCCTTATTAATTTTATCATGCTATTTTGGTCCACTGTTCCAATCCACTGAGAGATGTTTGAACACATATCCTTTCATCCCAAAAAATCAGCTCTCTTTCTATGCTTCCATGCTGTGTGAAGTAGCTTCAGTTGCGTCTGACTCTGTGCGATCTGATAAACTGTAGCCCCAGACTCCGCTGTCCATGGGATTCTCCAGGCAAGAATACTGGGGTGGGTTGCCATTCCCTTCTCCAGGGGATCTTCCCAACACAAGGGTAGAACCTGCATGTCTTATGTCTAGCTTGTATTGGCAGGTGGGTTCTTTACCACTAGCACCACCTGGAAAGCCCCCTTCTATGCTATATCACATTAAAGCTGATAACCAGCTCTGCCATCTTTATCTGGGTCACTGAAAAAAAAAAAAAAAAGCTAAGCAGAATCAAGCCATTTAGAGACCTTCCTCCAGGTCAAGCTAACCAGACAAAGGATATCGACATTTCTTGAAGGCAAATGGATGAAAGTAAGTACAATCTGAAAAATCATGTTCTTGTCTGGTGGAAACACACAAAGACAGACTCAATAGTAGAGGGCAGATGAGAATATTCATGTTTAAATGAGTGGGTGGTGGGACTTCCCTTGTGATCCAGTGGCTCAGACTCCATGTTCCCAGTGCAGGGGGCTTGGGTTCAATCCCTGGTCAGGAAACTAGATCTCACAACAACAAAAAAATCCCCATGTTGCAACAAAGATGGAAGATCCCATGTGCCACAACTAAGACCCGGTGCAGCCAAATAAATAAATAAGTATTTTAAAAAGTGGTTTTAAAAAATTAGTGGGTGGTATGGCAGGGGGAGGCGGAAACACTGATCTACTGAGACAATGTCCTCATGAGTTTGGACTCTGGGTATAGCTCTCAGGACATCTATGAAACAGCTGAACTACTGTCCACACAGCATTTCTCCATCTTGTTCAAAGACTAAGAGAAGAAACCATCAAATTTCTTACAAAGTCAAAATACATCCATGTACACTATTGCCATGACCAGCCATCCAGGAAATGCCATCAAATGGTTGAAAACTGCTAACTGAGTTGACTTACTAGTAAGTCCAGGTTGTTCCCCAGATCATACCACCTCCCCTAGATACCAACCCTTCAACCTGGTCTTACTGTTAAGCCAGAGAGAGGCACTGACTGCTCTCTCTCCAGCCCAACCCTTCCAGGTTCTCTCTCCACCTCTCCTCCTGCTAACATACACTTTCCTCTTTCCGCTTTCCCAAGGACTGCAGTTCAGGTTCACACAAAGCTTACTCGCCCCTTCCCCTGCTGTTATGCTCAGCAACTGTCTCTGTTTTGTTAGTACTTCTGGAGTCCTGACTTTACAACTTGTACCTACTTTCTGTTGACGTTCACTGCTCCTCACGAGCACCTGGACCACGTCAAGAGGATCCCTCTCCCCTGATGTTCATACCCTTTTGCACCCTAAGTCACCTCTGCTGACACTCCCTTGCTGCCACTCTCAAGCCAGGTGCCCCTCAATCCCCTTGGTCCCACCCTTCTAAGAACTCCCTTCTGACTACACTTGTTTCTGAATCCAGCTTCTACTTTCGGCAAATGTTTAAAATATCTTTCTTGCTAACAGTCTAGACTTCCTCACCTTGATCTCCTGCAGCCCGCCAGGCTCTTCTGTCCATGGGATTCTTTAGGCAAGAATACTGGAGTGCATTGCCATGCCCTCCTCCAAGGGATCGTCCCATTCAGGGATCCAACCCACATCTCTTACATCTCCTAACACTGACAAGCGGGTTCTTTACCACTAGCGCCATCTGGAAGCCCCTCTGATCCTCTAGTAATAAGGAAACACAGCAGGAGTTGAGCACTTTGTTTATTCATGTCACACCATCTTCTGCCTGCAACACTGCAGTTGCCTTGTTGGATTTCCCTGCAATAATCTAGGCAAGAGACGACGGTGCCATGGCTGCAGGGATGGCGGTGAAGGTGTTGAAAACTGTTCAGTTTTGTCCTTTACCTCTATTCTCAGAGCAACCAGAGTAATTATTTTGAAATGTCAGATAACGTCATTACCCTACTCAAACCCTCTGATGGCTTTCCTATCAAACTTGAAATAAAAGCCAAGTAATGAAACGACCTTCTTTAAAAATCACTCCCCACCCCCAAACTTACCATTTCCTTTCTCTTTCTTTTTCTCCAGGGATTTCCTGCCTCCTAACATTTTAAGTATTTTGCTTCTTTATCTTATTTTTCCTACTGCTCCCTGTGCACTTCCCTCCCCCACTTAAGTTCTATGAGGACGGAGATTTCTGTTTCTGGTACCTAAAAGACTGCTCAGTGTATAATAAATGCCCAACAGATGTTTGATGAAGTGAGCAAATCGATGAATACTACTTATTCCTGGCAGTGGCTTTCCTCTGTCCTCATGTATTTTCTTATTCTTTATGAATTCACAAAGCAAGGGCAGCCAGTCTTGTTTTCCGTGGCTTTCTGGGTCTCACTGGTGCCGGCTCCAGCCCATGCTCACTCACATGCACATCCTTTCTTGCTCTGGCCTTGCCTGGCTGTGTGTTGGCCCTTGGAGTCAGTATTTTAGACACATGCTCTGAACGTGGGAACTCCAGAGATCACATTCTCTGAACATTTGAACTCGAAAGATTCCCCCAGGCAGCCACATTCATGCCTTTTCACCCTTCCGATGAGCAGCAATTCTAGGACTCATCCTGCATGAACATCTCATGTCTCTATACCTGTTCTGTAATTTTTAGCAGAAAAACCTCTGCTTGTATTTTCAGACTGGCTAAGAGGCCTGTAAGCCAGTCTTCCACAACCATTTCTCTTTTTATCCACAGTCATCATGCCTCAGCTTAAAATTCTCCCGTGGCTTTCTATTATTTTGAAACATAACGTGGCGATGAGGCAGGCCCTCGGTGGTCTGATCTCTGACACTGCTCTGACATCTTCTACGCTCTGCCAGGAGCTCGGAACACTAGCTTACTTGCTGTTTCTTTAATAGCAAGAAGCCTCGTTCTTTCCCCTTCCTGGGCCATTCTTCCTCCAGATCCTCCCAGAGCCAGCCCCCGTGCAGCCCTCAGGGTGCCTTGTCCGGTCACTCATCTGTAAGTGTGATGTCCACACCCCTCACACCCATCCCCCACCTCAGCCCCCCTACCCCCTCCCCGTCCCTGATGTACCGCTTCCTGGCGCTTACACAGCACAATCTGAAACTACCTTATTTATTAATTTGCTTGTCTATCTTCTGCCTCCCCCTCTAGAACATGAGCTTTATGACACCAGGGACTTTGTTTTATTCACTGTAATATCCTCATCTCAACAACAGTGAAGGCACAATTGTGGATGTAAAGTAGATACTAGTGACACAGCTGAATACATGAATGAAGGCTGCCACCCTCTCCTTAGCACACGAGCTTCCCTCCAAAGATAAGCTATAGACTTGGCTTCCCCATTTAACTTTCCTGAACAGTAAGCTCTTCTGGGGCTGAACTTCAGGGCTGAGTTCTATCAGTGATGCCTTGGATTTTCGTTCACCCCATTACATTAAAATTTTAGGTTCCCTTTTTTTTTTTTTTTTTTTTGCTGTGCTGGCTTTTTGTTGCTTCCGTGTGCGGGCTTTCTCTAGTTGTGGCAAGTGGGGGCTACTCTCTAGTTGCGGTGTGCGGGTTTCTCACTGCGGTGGCTTCTCTCGTTGCAGGACACGGGCTCTAGAGCATGTGGGCTTCAGTAGCTGCAGCGCATGGGCTCAGTAGTTGTGGTACATGGGCTTAGTTGCCCTGTGGCATGTGGGATCTTTCTGGAGCAGGGATCGAACCCATGTCCCCTTTTATCACAGATATATATCAATAGATAGTCAGAAAATTATTTTAAAAAATGGCATTTATGATCCCCTTGCTTGTCACTTTCTCCTGATAATTCCTAACCTCCAGAGCAGTAGCGTTTGTTACAGTGCTTCTCCAGGGTGTATGGTGTTACCTAGACAATTTTCTTCTTCCTTATTCGCTCAGGCTAAATCTACTGGTGAATGCAAGTCCCTCACTGTAGAAAGTTCTTCCTTATCTTTGCTGGATTCCTCTATTCCCAGCCAGAGCCCCCGCCTCTGACTTCGTAACCCACAGGCCAGGAACCTGAAGTTTATGCTTTGGCACCATCCACACACATCACTTCCCACGATCTCTCTTCTCTCCTAAGTCATGACTTTTAACTAGAAAGAAGGATAGAAAAACCACTTGTTGCCCTAAGTCTTCATTTCCTTCATGGGACTTCAAAGTTATTGAAGAAGAATGTGACCCTTTCTTTGGGTTGTGACAGATCCTCTTCCTTCGGGGATGGCCTCATCTCCACCATGCACTCTGTGGCTCCAGTGACACACATCAGTGAGTCACATTCTTCCACTCCCTAACCTCTGGACACGGCCTTGGACGCCTCTCCTCCCCCGGGACTCTCTCTTCCTGGATTCTCCTCGCTTGGCAGAGCCCGCTGTGGGCGTAGAGTCAGAGGTTCTGAAGTCACCGCTGAGTCCTCACGTGGACTTGCAGTGTGAACGAGGGAAAGCCCCGCAATCTCACTGCGTGTGCTTCCTCAGCTGCCTTTCTTCATGTAAGTTTGCAAGGATTAAATGCAAATATGCCTGAAGGGGAGGGCAGGACGAATTGAAAGAATAGCATTGACATATATGGGCTTCCCTGGTGGCTCGGTGGTAAAGAATCCACCTGCCAATGCAGGAGACATGGGTTCCATCCCTGTGTCAGGAAGATCTGTTGGAGGAGGAAATGGCAGCCCACTTCCGTAGTCTTGCCAGGAAAATCTCATGGGATGGCAAAGAGTTGGACACGACTGAGCGACTGAACATGAGCAGGAGCACTGACATATATACACTAAAACAGACAGCTAGTGGAAAGCTGCCGTATCGCACAGGGAGCTCACTCGCTGCTCTGCAATGCTATAGATGGATGGGATGTGGGCTGGGGTAGAAGGGAGGCTCACAAGGGAGGGGTTATATGTATACATATACCCGATTCACTGTGTTGTACAGCAGAAACCAATACAACACTGTAAAGCAATTATATTCCAATAAAAAACAAATAAATAATGCAAATATGTCTGGCAAAGTCCTTTGTGAAGAAGGATAAGGTATTTAAGTTGTAGCTTTTATGGTTGTAGGAGCCTCCGTCATCACCGTGCACACAGAGCACAGAGGACTGTTCCCACAGGCAGTAATAGAGCACATCCCCACAGGATACTGCTTCCAGCTGAGCCCCCAACACGCCCCAATTCATACTTTTTCTACTGCTGCTAATGATACCAAGGGGGGCAGGTGGCGCTAGTGCTGAAGAACTCGCCAGCCAACACAGCAGACATAGGTTCGATCCCTGGGTCAGGAAGATCCCCTGGAGAAGGGCGTGGCAACCCCCTCCAGTATTCTTGCCTGGAGAATCCCATGGACAGAGGAGCCTGGAGGGCTACAGTCCATGGGGTCACAAGGAGTCAGACATGACTAAAGCGACTTACCATGCATAAAGATACCAAAGCAGGAAGGACAGCACCTGTGTGACTTTATCCAGAAAGGTCTATGGTTTCCCCATACAGTGAAAACGCAGAGACTCAGAAGGGTATCTCAGAGCTAATCTAAAGAGAGTGCTTCAGGTTGGTCTGAAATAATCATAAGTGGAGAACATCCCCTCCTCAGCTAGAAGCTTAGCACTCTTCAAGGAAAGAGTTAAGAGCCCCAGGAACTCTCATTTTGCCCAGAGCAGAAACTAAGTCCCAGGCAGGCAGACCCACATCTCAGAGGGGCTGAGCAGGTCTGGGTGGAGGATGGTAGCAGACAAAGTGTCTCAGGCTCTGGTTCCCATTTCTGTCTTCCCACACCCAAACCTCCATAGAAGCTTGAATCCCAGGAGGCCCAGGATGAAGCATCACCCAGGCCTGGTTGGTCAGGAACAGATACATGCCTGGAGCCCAACTGCTCCTCGTGGCTTTTAAGAGCTTGGCAGAACCCCAATGAAGCAATTCACAGAATCTGCAGAGGCTCTCCCCACTCGCCTCTCTCCCCACCCATCCTCCCCAGACCTTCCTGGAAAAAGCACAGCGGGATTGGCAATCACCTCCTGCTTCATTTTTCCTACCAGCCATCTGTATTTCCAAAGGAGTCGAGCCCCAGGCCGAACCACAGGGCTCAGTGAACCGCATCTTGCTCCTGGAGGTGGCCCTGAGGCAGGGGACCCACTCTCCCTCCTCGCTCCATGAATTTCCTTTAAGGCAATACAAGATGTTGCTACTTTGTCATGTCCAAGTCTTTCATCTGTTTTTTTTTTTTTTTAATGTCTACTTTTAAGAGGCCCCTTTCCCTGGTTTCAAAGATTCACAGTAAAGAAATTTCCCACGGCTAGAAAGAGAGGAAGAAATATTGCATATTGACACAAATATATGGAATCCAGAAAAAATGGTACAGATGAACCCATTTACAGGGCAGGAACAGGCACAGGTGTAGACGACAGACTTGCGGCCACAGGGTGGGAAGGAGAGGGTGGATGAATTGAGAGAGCAGCGCTATACATGCACTACCACGTGTAAACAGACGGCTAGTGCGCAGCTGCTGTGCAGCACAGGGAGCTCAGCTCGGCGCTTTGTGACGACCTGCAGGGGCAGGATGGGGGGCGGGGTGGGAGGCTCCAGAGGGAGGGGATATGTGTATACTTTTAGCTGATTCACGTCGTTGTGCAGCAGAAACTCACACAACACCGTAAAGCAATTATCCTCCAGTTAAAAATAAAAAAACAAATTCCCCCTCAATTTCTTACATGTGTCTTTGGATGACATCTTAATATGCTGGAAAAATGTCTCTGCCCTGTCAGGGAGGATGAATGTGAACCAAACTTAATGAGGTCATGATCAAGTCAGAGCCACGGAGAAGGCTGAGAGGTAGCACTTGGGGCCCCAGGGCGAGTAGCAAGAGGCTGAGAATCATCCTCTCCAAGCAGGTAGGCTGGGGGTTAGGAGTATCCTTTTTAATGTTTCTAGGCAGAACCAACCTCTCTGCCGCAGGCTCACCACAATATAGGCAGTCTTTCCTTATTTGTAAAATCTGAGTTTTGAGGGATGGGGTCATATTTTGATGCCTTGAATCTACGGATTTCTGTGCTAAGAGTTGTTGTCAATGGGTATCTTGATTACATGATTTCCTGGGAAAGTCCCCCTGTGAGGTCAAGGCTCCACCAACAAATGCTCCCGTATTCTCTCCTTTTGGTCTTTGGACTGTCGTTTAAATTAGTTGAAGACTGCCGGCCCTAAGCTGTATGCAAGTTGATGTGCTGGTGCTAATGCAGTGCAGCAGTCTGGATTCGGGCACAAACAGCATGCTTATACTGTAAGAGTGTGATTGGTATTTGGTGACATAATTGAAGAGAGCTGGCAGGTGCAGTGCAGCCCAGCTTGGGTATGGCTGGCAGTGATGAGAGAAATGAATGAAAGGGGGAAGCTTCCAGCCCTCTCTGCAGGAGAACTTTTCCTGTAATGGGGTGCAAGCTCTATTCCTGACACTGTAGTTGCCTCTGAGTAACCCCCACCCTCGCATCCATGAGTAGGAACCCCCACTCAGCAACCCACAGCCCTCGGGAAATGTCTGCCTCTCTTCTTCCTTCCAGCAGCACGCCTGAACCAGGCCCCACCTAGAGTTCTGCGGGTGGTAACCATGCCTCTCTTGGCCTAAACATTCCTCTTCCTACCGTCAGTCCTATGGGTGATGGCAAGAGGCAACAGAGCTTGCTTTCATATCACTGGTCCATGTTCCCTAGGAGCATGCACTGGGTTAGAGCAGACGTTTCATACTTTATGACTTACAAGACACCTATCAATCTTATTAACCTAGTGTACACCCAATGAGCTTCCCAGGTGGCACCAGTGGTAAAGAATCTGCCTGCCTATGCAGGAGATGCCAGAGACACAGGTTTGATCTCTGGATTGGGAAGATCCTCTGGAGAAGGGCATGGCATCCCACTCCAATATTCTTGCCTGGAAAATTTCATGGACAGAGGAGCCTGGAGGGCGACAGTCCACAGGGTTGCAGAGAGTCAGACACTACTGAGCATGTAGGCACTCATACCCAAACACACCTCAGAAAAACAATATTTACCTTTGCCATCTGATATCCATTTTGATATTTTCTTTTCTCCATATGCTACTTAATTTAAAATGCTCATCTCCGTATACCAAATTGATTTCACAACCCCCCAAATGGGTCCCCACTCACAGCTAGAAATGTGGATAGAATTTGGATGGTGGCTCCTAGTAGCTCCACACCAGGACACCAGGCTTTGACCATATGAGAGCAATGGGTCTACCTGATTCATTTGTGAATATTTACTGAGCACCTGCTCGGTACCAGGCACTTGCACAGGTGCTGGCATATGGAGTTAAATCAAATAAGGATCATCTCTTGACTCCTGGGCCCAAAGTTAGTGGTGGAAAAGGATTCATGTGCAAAAACATGCTTTGAATCAGCCTTTTGAAAATATAGTCAATCACGTACACATGCAAAACTGAACCAATCTTATTTCAGGATAAAACATTCCAGATGACTTTTAAGGAAATATCAGATTTGGAAATTATTTCTGACTCGGTATCCACTTGGTGTGCATTAGCACTTGGCTAGGAGAGCTTCATGTTCTAATCAATAACATTTAGATCTCCCCTAGGTATGAATCAGAGATTTTCGTTTTATGAGCACACAAATATGGAACGAATTCTGCTTCCTCAGGGACCACTCATTCTAAAACAAACATGAATTTCATTGACATTAGCCTTTAAGTTGTGTGAGACCAAGTCAGCACGTACAAATCAGGAAATAACCAAAATTGACCCCATATCCATGAATGGTGGGGAGAAAATAGCAAATTGTTTGCTACAAAGAGGGTTTTACTGCAGAGGCCGGTTCCTCCGTGCTGGTCTGCAGCCATGCCTCACAAAGCTTCACGCAGATATTTATAAGCCAGAGCACCAGGTCCTACACTCGTCCCTGGGAGAAGCACTTACTCGGCCTCTAGCCTATGCTACGTCCTTGAAATACTTTCATTCAAGTGCCCTTGAACTGGCAACACCACACTGAGCAGAGCATACACCTAATCAACAGCTACTTCAACACACAAAAATATCTTCCCCACCCCCAAATCTTCCGGGGAATTAGATGCTTATCCTGTGGGTTACTACACTCTCTGGGATCCTCTGCTAACTCCCACATTACTCAAGTCCCAGGGTAAGAAGCACAGGCCTGAGGCTGTGGCTGCTAGCATTACTTGGGGGTTGGGGGTAGGTATTACTAGGGGGAAGTGATGTGTGTTGGGGCACATAGCACTCTTGGCTCTTGAAGTCAGAGTGGCCCTGCTGCTTTTTATTATCCAATAGTGGCTCAGACAGTAAAGAATCTGCCTGCAACGCAGGAGATCTGAGTTCGATCCCTGGGTCAGGAAGATCTCCTGAAGAAAGGAATGGTTACCCACTCCAGTAGTCTTGCCTGGAAAAGCCCATGGACAGATGAGCCTGGAGAGCTATTATAGAGTCGCAGAGTCAGACACGACTGAACAGCTAATACTTTCACTATTGCTTCAGATGATGGACTTCAAAGGCAGCAACTGTTAAAGCTTTAGCCATCATCTTACCCCAAACACCTACAGAATTCAAATATACCCAATGTTTATTATGCACTCACTTCACTCTACTTTGGGCTTCGCTCATAGCTCAGTTGGTAAAGAATCTGCCTGCAATGCAGGAGACCTGGGTTCTATCCCTGGGTCAGGAAGATCCCCTGGAGAAGGAAATGGCAACCCGCTCCAGATTCTTGCCTGGAGAATCCCACTGCAGAGGAGCCTGGCAGGCTACAGTCCATGGCATCACAAGAACTGGACACGACTTAGGGACTAAACTACCACCACGTCATTCTAAGCACTTTGTAAAGCACTTATTTACTTTTGGCCACCATGCAGCATGGAGGATCATAATTCCTTGGCCAGGGATCGAATCTATGCCCTCTGCAGTGGAAGCGTGGAGTCTTAACCACTGGACCATCAAGGAAGTCCCAGCACTCGTATTTCTAAAACCTATATGATGCTTAGAACAACCTTGTAAGACAGATATTAACATTAACCCCATTACACAAGTAAGAAAACAGAGGTCACACCGCTAGGAAACCACACAGGTTAAGCCAGACTGGCCGCAAAGTGCACTGTGCTCTCAATCATGGTTCTCTGCCTGCCCTTGAAGGGCTGTGGGTGTGGGTAAACACCATTAAATGGCATGATGTGCAACAGGAATGTTTAATACGACTAATCTTCATGCTCCGAGTAGATCTTAAAAGTTTTTGAAGTCTACTCCCTTTCCAGGTTTTCATGGAAGGTGCGTGGAAGTTTAAACATACCGCCTTCTCAGGCTGCTTCTTCCCTTTACAAAATGGAAGAGAGTCAAGGTCATTGCAGAATTAGCTTCAACCTGAGGTCTGGCTCTCAAGTTGTTCTGTTGATTGGAATTGAGAGACCTTAAATCTTTACACTTAAATGCCCAGTTTTTCCGAGAGTGAGGCAAGGCCACCTAGAAGGAGTAGGCAGGTTTGTGGAGGGAGGACCACTTACTCAGGAAGAACGGGAGTGAAAACCCAGCAATTTCCACACCCTGATCTTACCCACGTATGCATACCATACCAGGGCCTGGACCATCTCCAGGTTACGGGCACAAGTATTAATAAGGAAAAAGAAAGGATCGACTCAACTCTGACCCACGGTTGGCACCTAAGGGCTTCATCAGTCCTTATCTTTCCCAGCAGGTCCCAACCACAGCCCCCTCCTGAACACAGTCTTTGGTTCATGCAGGTGGTCAAAGAAGTTCCCAAGCACCAGCAGGAGGATACACAGGATAAGCTGCTAGAGAGAGCCCAGTGAGCTCAGTGCCTGTTCATCAGTCATCTCTGTGAGCTGCTGCTCACATCCGTGGGGCCTTCCCTGATGGCTCACATGGTAAAGCATCTGCCTGCAATGCAGGAGACCCAGGTTCGATCGCTGGTTCAGGAAGATACCCCAGCAGGGAATGGTAACCCATTCCAGTATTCCTGTCTGGAGAATCCCAGGGAGGGACAGAGGGGCCTGGCGAGCTATAGCCTATGCAGTTACAAAGAATCAGATATGATTGAGTGACTAACACTTTCATATATCCACAGTACAAATGTCTAGGGCTGCCCAAGGTCAATGTTTAAGGATATACAAGAATCACTTCAGAGGTTTGAAAAAAAAATCCCAGATTCTAGGACCTCAGGGATTCTGGAATATTTGACCACCCTAGGTGGAAAGCTTCACTGTGGGTAAACTCTCCTCTGCCAGTTTGGGTATGGTTTGTTCTACACTTGACTGTAAGCACCCTGGGGTCAGGGACTGCTTCAGTCTTCTTTATTTCCCCAAAGCCCAGCACAACACCCAGTTCACTGAATGAGTAAGTAATGGTTAAAACTCATCACTCCACATAGATGAAGCTATGGTGCCCTGTCCTTTAAGCTACTGAGCACATTGCATAGCATTTGATTTACCCAGGGGGACAGACAAGGCTGATTTAACCCTAGAGGAATCTGAACCTAGAATTGGCAGCGTCTCATTGCCTCTGCCAGAGTAACAAGGTGAAGGATAAAAAGTGGACATGCTACCAGCAAGTCTAGTTCTTATAGAGAGATGTGTTTAGCTCTTCAGTGAGGGACAGATGTAGGACTTTGTCCTTGCTCTAAATAAGGCTTGGATTGATTTGTCTGAAGGTCAGAGGAACATGAAGGTGGAGCGAGGTCTTTCGGGGCATGGAATGGTGGTCTTCTCACTCTTTTATGTGGATTCCTGGGGTAAGCCCAGAATGCAGGGGTTTAAACCAGCTCCCCAGTTGACTCTGAAGCCGTGGTGGATTAGCACCTTTATGGGATTATCAGCTTGAAACCAGCAACACTGATTTCCTAGTCTGAAACTTAGTGGGCAGAGAGAGGGTGGCAAGGATAAGAAAAACTTTTCCTCCGGGAAGAGTGAAATTTTATAACTTAAGGTCTGTAGGTTGGACATAGGACAATGTTCCCTGTTGTAAAGTACCTGGAAATGTGTTGGAGTGTTACAGTACTCACTTCTCTGGAATTTCATTAAAAACAGGATCTTATAAATAGGCGGAGGATTGGACCATGTGTCCTTCTAAATATACTGTCAGCTCTATATTTCTGTGCTACCGTGTGTCATTGTCATACTTTATAAATGTGTAGAGCTCTGGAGGGTGGGAAAATAAAATTATGATAGTTACTGCCATCCTTAGCATGGCATTCAGAGCTGCCCTAACTTACATTAGGCTTCTTAGGTGGTGCTACTGGTAAAGAACTCACTTGCTAATGCAGGAGACCTGAGACATTGGTTCGATTCCTTGGGTAGGGAGGGTCCCCTGGAGGAGGGCACGACAACCCACTCTAGTATTCTTGCCTGGAGAATCCCATGCACCAACAGGCCTAGTGGGCTGCAGTGCATAGGGTCACAAAGAGTCGGACACGACTGAGCCACTCAGCATGCACACACCATCAGGAATACTATCTAGCTGACGTGTACCAGCAAGTGTGTACGCAGGGTGAAAACACTGATACACCCCTGTGCTGGCCTGCAAATAATGACTGTCACAAGTCTGCAACTACCCCCATCTGCTGGATTCTCCCCTGGAATCCCTATGATGTGGTAAGGAAAGAATTAATGCCTGGCACATTCTAGGCATTAATTCTAGGACCCAGATGGAGTCTACTCCTCCATGCTGTCAAAATATTTTGAATATGACCTCCAGCTTCCACATTCCCAGAACACACAACTTACTTTCATGTCTCTGGGCTTCCACTTGAGCTACACACTCTGCTCAGCGTATCCTTCTCTCAACCCTCCGAAACCTCTGCTGTTTCAGATCTTTGGTTCAACCACGACCTTTCCCACTGAGTCTTCCCCAATCCCAATCTCAGTTCCCCAAAACCACTGGTCCTTCTTCTATAGCCACAGGGCCTTTTTTCTTCAACCCCCCCTTTTTAAAAGCCCTATATTTTGGCCTGCTTTAGTCATTCATCCACAAATTCCAACTGATCTACCTCTCTGACTCTTTAGATTTTAAAAATAGATTTATAGGGAAAATGGTATTGTTCAATCAATTTCTAGGAAGCTGGTCTCTGGGCTAGCTGACCACCTCTATGACGTGAGCGCTGTCTTAGCTGATAAGATCCTCCCTACGTGAGGACATGCTTCGGCCAGTGAGGGGCTTGGAGACCCAGCTTCTGGGCTGTGGCTCAGAAGAACTGCAGTGGTGCCTCAGTAAGTCCAGCACAGGGGTGGATGGAAAGTCCATGGGTAGATTTAAAACAAACAAAAAACACAACCCCCCCACCCCCACCAACAAATAAAATAATCACTACGTGGCAGCTTCCAGGGACAGAGGGGCTTCCTAGCATACTTAACTCTTCTCACAGATAAGCTGGCACAGTGGCTGTGGGACAGACCTGCCCCATGGAAGCGGCCAGCACCCCTTCAGTCTCCTGCTTCTCTAAACTGCCTTCTTTTTTCCTTTCAGTTTCTAGCCTCTCGTTACAATTGGGAAACGAGCATCTCAACACACATTATTAGGCTGTATAATCCATGGCAAGGATCAGATCTTGCTGATCCTTCCAGCTTCCATCACATCTAATGATTATATTACCAGACACAGAGAACAGTTACTAAATGCCAGCTTGGTTCAATGCACTGACCAAGTCATACCATCCGATTATTAGGTTCTGCCGTTAGCCCCACGTACATATGTGGAACCTGAGGAAGACAGAGGTGACGTGCTTTGTCCCAGCCACACCTGGGCACTATCCCAGCCAGGCAGTCTGGCTCCACATCTCTTGTTCTTAACTACGACTCAATGTCTAACATGCTGCAGATGTACAATAAAGGTTTGTCGAATACAGAAACAAGTGTGCCCCGGGGTTCCTTGGCTAACAGGACACCTATTTTCACAGGGATGCAGGCAAGCACTTGACATCCTCAAACTTCCCCCAGATGACTTGGAGCTAAGTCACCCCCTCACATGTACTGTGTGCCTGCAAACAGCACTCACTGGGGGAGAAGTGGTAGAGACCTGATGCTTGGGGATAAATGAAGGAGTACAGATAAGTGTGTGACTGTTCACAGGGTCTGAGGGGGAAAAACGCTTGGAAGTGGTTTGACCACTTCAGGAACAAGACACTTATACCTATCAGCAAAGCAGAGAGGCTGTGAGTGTGTAAAGAGTCAGTGGACGATCACTGCGGGGCAGGCTGGCTGGGCATCTTTTTTCTTTCTCCCCGTGGGCTGACCATGCCGGTCTGTCTCAGTTCCCAACCATTTGTAAAGATCTCTCAGCCTCCACTGCCTCACGGGCAGAGCGGCGGGAGGAGGGCAGGGAGCAAGAGGTCATTTATCACTGTCGGGAGATGTGCTGCACACAGCAGGGTTGGCTTTACTCCCTGCTGCTCCTGCAGCCAGAGCTGCAAACCTTGAAAAAATGCAGAACATGCACCTCGAAAATATCTATTCATCATCGCAGCCCGGGGACCACGGGAGTGGCCCCTCTTCACGTGGGTTGACCCGTTCTGCCTTCAGCCCGGGTCCCACCGAACTGGGAACATGGGGACTTCTTAGGGACCTGATCCCTGTCCTGGCCAACCCCCAATCTACTACAATCTCCCAAGATTTGGGGTTAAAATTCTCTGAGATGCCATCCAAACCCCTCCTTTCTCCATTAACTCCGATTTCCAGATTGCTTTTCACCATCAGACTGCAGCCAAGGTGGCCCATAATCATTAAATTATGAAAATACAAGTGGCTGGGAGGAAATGAATCCCAGGTTTAACTCAGGAATGGCCTGCTTTCTCGTGAAGTGATTATAAAATTAAAATGTGCTATTTCTCTGGTGAGTATAAAAAGCCTCCTTGGTGAAGTCAATGGCCCCACAGTAACGTCAGGATTTGCACCACGAAGGGACTGCACGCACCTCAACCACGGGAGTCAGGGACTTCTGCAGGTAAATTTCCAAAGACTGGGTTAAAGGTGATTAAAATCAAGAAGAGGAGGAGGACGGGGTTTGAATTTTCCAATTACTCTTGAAAACTCAAAAGTCAAGCCGCTAGAAAATGCAGGCTTTCTGAGCAGGACTAATAATGCTGAGCTAATTAGACCCACAGGCATGGCCAACATATAAATTCAGCCCAAAGGAGGGACACTGTCCCTTTAAAAACTGCCTGGGGATCAGTGGAAAAGCTAATGAGGAGTGTCAGTTGGGGCTGTTTTTTAGGTGGTCCTCGGGAGGACATAGCCTGGGGTTTCTGTAACAGCGCTTCTGTGCTTGGTTCAATAAATCAATTTATATTAAAACGTGGGTACAGCTCTGGAGCTGCCTTCATAAAGCATTCTGTGGCGTTTCTCAATCTGCTTATCCCCTTCCCTGTCAGCCTGCCTGAATGTACCGTCAGAGGGCACTGAAAAGAGCAATAAAGAAGAAGATGGAAGAAACGAAACTATTTGTGAAACTTGACCCAGCAGCTCTACACCACGCTGGGGGCTGCCTCTGGTGAGTTTCTCTCCAGAAGACATTTGGATGGTTGGTAAGAAGCCCAATGCTGGGGGGTTGCAGCGCTTAACCCAGAGCTGGGCTCCAGGCTGCACACTGAGAATAAATGTCAACCTCAACCAGAAAGGAAAAGGGTTGCAAGTGAAGCTGCTTTTCAACCTGATCCTTGGGGTCTGAAATATTCTCCAAGAGGTGAAAGAAAAAAACAAGATGAATAAAAGTGCCAACGGCTGGCAGAGTCTAGGAGGTGGCGGAGAGGGGCCGGACGAAGGAAGTGTGTTACTGACCAGGGCAGATGGAATGGTCAGCAGGCTTGCCAGTGAGGGATGGCTGCAGACCAGACATGTCTAAACACAATGACCTTTGCCCCCGAAGGTCTGAAAAGTAGAGGGAAGCCCGTCTCCCACTTCTGGACTTGGAGTCCAGCAGCAGCAGGGTCAGAAGCCACAGAACATGGCCACAACATTCTGCTCTCCCCATCTTGGCTCAGCTGTCTTTTTAACTCCTTGCTACTGGGTTGTTCAATTATAGACAGCTGCCGGCATTGCCCTCCACCCCAGTTAAACCCTTACATTACCGAGACTGCAGTGCCATCTGCTAAGACTTTATGTGATGATGGAAATGTTCTATATCTGTCACGTCCACTTCAGTAGCCACGAGCCACACGTGGCCACTGAACAACTGAGATGAGGCTGCTGTGACGTGGGAAACCAATGTTTACTTTTAATTAATTTTAACTAATTTAGATTGAAATGGTCCCCGGGGACTAGTGGCCACTCTGCCGGGAGGACACGGAACAGAAAAGTTTCCCTTTGCCTTCATAAAGGCAGTGAGTGCTGAGAGAAGAAAATGGCGGTGGACGGCACTCTGTTCCCAGGGGAAAGCCTCTGATTTATCAGCTCTCAGTTTCAAGGGAAATAGAGGAGGGAACAATTCCCCTGATGCGTCATCAAGTCAGAATCACAAAAGAGTTAAGGGCTGCAAGAGACAGAAATGAAAGGTTACCATCACTGGAATTTCCCTAATGGAGTCTGTCTTTTTCAGAAGCTCGGAAAAGCAGCGCAAAGCCCACCCCCACTGGAGGCTGGCAGAGAAGGGCACAGGAAGCATTTTATAAACAAGAGACCCCAGGCTCGGGATTTGCCCAGGGCCCCAGAACCTTGGCAGACTGAGTGCCCAAGCAGCACTCTCTTTAGTAAGCCATGCCATCTCATGTTACTGGTCCCTGAAATAAGACCATTATAAACGTTAAAACGGCTTTGCTTAAAGAAAGAATTTTGGTGTACTTTACTGTTAACCAGAACCATCTGGAAGCAATCTTGCATTCACACGATGGACTTGTCCTCTTTGGCCCTCGCTCTCAACAAATCCCATCAGCCCAGGAACAGCTGCTGGAGAGTCTGGCCCAAAGCCAGGGGTGAAGCTATGGCCCCCTCCCGTGTGCTCTGGGGTGTGTGTGTGGGGGCCCAGCCTTGCTCGTCACCCCATGCGGCCAGACACAGAGCACAAAGAACACAGATCCTACACGAGAAAGCGAAATCACCCGCGGTCACAGCAGCGGGCACTTGGTGCCACAAAGCCAGCTGTGAGAAACTGTTGTTTTAACTCGGGAACACAGATGCTTGCCAGCAAATAACAGCCTGAGATGGCTCAGAGGGGAGTGGGTCAGGACGCTGGGCTCACAATGCCAGCTAGTGAGCATCGTGCAACAGACAGCAGCTCCACACAAAGGGCTGGGGAGGAGGGACACGGCTCGTACCAAGTCCAAGGCCAAGGTTCTGGCACCAGGACCGAGGACATCCAGCACAGAAGGTGAGAGCTGGGACATGTCAGGGACTGACTCAGCATCCCGAGTGCTGTTAGCAAACGCCTTTGTGGGGCTTCCCTGGTGGCTCAGAGGTAAAGAATCTGCCTGCCAACGCAGGAGACACGGGTTCGATCCCTGGTCCGGGAAGATCCCCCATGCCGCAGAGTAACTACGTGTGTGTGCCACAACCACTGAGTCTGGGCTCTAGAGCCTGGGAGCTGCAACTACCGAAGCCTGCATGTCCCAGAGCCAGTGCTCCACAAGAGAAGCCACCGCCATGGGAAGCCTGCACACCAACAAAGACCCACCCACCATAGTAAAAAAAACACAAAAAACAAAAGAAACCAAATTTGACCTATTTGACCTAAAATAATTTTTAAAAAAGAGAGAGAGAAGAAAAAAAAAGCCTTCGTAAATCAAACCCCTGTGCAAACTATCTGAGCAGAAAGGAGGTGGGGGAGCCAGGGACGAGACAGATTTCATTAGGAAGGTCTGGGTGACAATAACCTTTTGTCCTCTATACAATCTGGGCCTGCCAAGCTCCATAGTCTCCGAGAAAGCACGAGGGTGGGAGAGAAAGAATCCCCATCACGAGGCAACAGACTCATCCTTAATTATGAGAGCAGGCTTCCCGGAGCTGACATCCTCTCCCACACTTCCTCCCGGCTGCAGACACACCACAGAAAGCTGGCAGGATGCTCCTCTAATGAGAGCAGTCAATTTTCCTAAGTAAAGGAAATCTGGTGCTTTGGGGATCATCCCCATCATCACCACCCCCAAACCACACACAGACTTTTAGTGACGAGTGTGAAGCATCACAGTTTAATTTGGCCAACAGTCCATTGGGTCAGATTGAGAACTGGAAAAATGACTACCTCGGCAGCTCCTGAAATGTTTTATTTCATCCTCTTGTCCTCTAAAGGGCTGGCAAGGAGACACTGATCCTAGTAGATGGAGGTCCCCTGCTTAAATTTCCACCGCAGCTCAAAACTGAATAATCATGTCTAATCTCACTCTGAAGAAAAGTTGATTCTGATTGTATCAGAAAGAGCCCCAGGCTAAGAATCAGAAGCCTGGGTTTATTCTGACATTTTTGCATTCGTGGCCACTTAAGTAAGTGTAAGCCACTTAATCCCTCTGAGCCTCAATTTGCTCAGCTGCAAAATGGGAATGAGGAGGAGGACTCCTCTTTGGGCATTTGACAGTTTAGCACCAGACTGAACAGTGTACCCCTGAAGTGAGGTCACCTTGGTTCACAGACTGGCTTTTCCCCTTACGAGTTGTATGACCTTGAGCAACTTGGCCCATGTGCCTCAGTTTCCTCATCTGTAAAATGCACCGAGTTCATAGGAAGTGTGTAAAGGTCTCATCACAGTCGGTGCCTGGCCCTTAGCTGTCTCCCTCACTGTCAGCCAGCCCCATGACCAGTAGGGACAAGCAGGCAGATAAACATTTCCACAACTAGGTCTTTGCTACAAAGTTTCAACAGCTTGGCAATGGATGAACCCTTACTTGTTAGAAAGGTTTACAAGTTCACAGGCCAAGACTAATTCTGAAGCCAAGAAACATAAAGGAGGGCTGGGGTGAGGACTTACCTGTCTCCTTGAGCACGATGCATTCCCAACACCCACCAGTCCACCTTCAACCAATCCCAACACCTTGGCAGTAATTTGGGGCTTTCATGGAAAAAGAGGCTGCAGATCCTTGTCTCTTTCTGTTTAATTCATTTGCCAGCCTTTCTCTTTCTAATAGACAACTCAGAAAAATAGGAAATTGGGAGTCTATGTTTCTTAAGTCCTGAAAAAATAACTGCTAGGCTTGAGGTTTTCCGTTAGAGGTAAAAAAACATTTTTTAAAAGAACTCATTAAAGCTGGGAGGTGGGCAAAAGGAGTTTACATAGGCAGGGGTCTAAATTGGTTTTAAACTTCCCAACTTCTTCCAACAAAGATAGATGTCTCCTTTCCCATAAGTGTCATTTTCAAATCCTAAGTAACAACAGATAGGAAATAAACAAAGATGTACATCAATCTCTGCTTGTAGCCAAAGTTGTGAGCCAACAGCCATGTAGGGAGCTTTGCTGAAACAAATGAGCAAATCACATCTGACTGAAGCCATTCTCAGTCTTGGCTCCTCGGTTATTCGGTACCTTCTGTGGAGTTCTGCACAGTTAAATACAGCCCATTTATGGACTGTTCACTTGCTTAGGACCCTGCTAATGCATGTGTGTGCCTGTATGTTAGATAGAGAGCAAAAGCGAGTAACTGTGTGTGTGCATAAAGCTGGATGTAATCTAATCCTGAACTTATCTACATTTTAAAAAAAACTGTAAAAAGGGGTAATCTTTAGCCATTTGTTTACCAAGTTTGTTGTGACTGCTGAGATCTAATTTGCCTTTTTGGCATAGAAAGAAAATACAAACAGCCTTGCCTCAAGCTCAACATGGCTTGTGTGCTGGCTTCTCATTCCTACCCTTCCCATCAACCATCTGTGTGTCCGCCACCCCCATCAACTTCTGTCAATCACACCTTTCATCCAATAATCACAGCCTGTCAACTACATGTCAGGCACAGGATGAGGCACTGGGCTGCCCCTCCGGGGGCTGACAGACCACTATAATTAGAGTAACTGATGACTTACCCCTTACATTTATCCCTTGACCAAAACCATCTAGTTTCTTGTTTATTTCCTTGCCTTCTCTGCTTTCTGCTTCCATCCCTCTTTTTGGCTCTGGAGATCTCATATCCATATTTCTATGATAATTTTTCTCTAGATATCTGAATCTGCTTTCTCTCCTGGTCATTCTCCCTCTTACTGTATAATAACCTTCCTAAAGCATTGCTTTTTATCATTTCATTCTCCTCAGCAACACAAAAGTGTAACCAGCAGGGTCTCACAGTAAACCTCAATTTCTCTGTCTGGCTTCCCACATTCTCAATTATGCTCTCCCGGTACCATCTCAGCCTGACTTCCTACAGCTACACCCTCCCCCCATTTGGCCATTTTCCTTGCTTTGCTCTTTTTGTTTATGTGTTTATAACCACGTGGGTTCCTAAACTGGAATGGTTTTCAGTCCACCTTTCCAAATTCTACAAAGACCAGACCAAACCAAGCCTCTACGGTTTTCTGAATTACATGAACCCTCACCTGAAACTTTTCTGTAAGGAGTGCTGATTCTGCTGACTGAATAAAAATGCATTTGCAAGGAAACCCATTCTGGAGCAACAAAACTTCAGAGCTCAGAGCAGCAAATGTGGTAAACCCTTTCTGATAAACCCAATCATGTTTTAGAGCAGGAGTAAGTATTTTTAAAGCCCTGCTGCAACCACTCAAATGCTCTGTTGTCGCATGAAGTGACAGCTCAAACATAAACAAAAGAATGTGACTATACTTTTCAAAGTTATTTACTAGAAGAGGTGGTTGTGGGGGGGACGGGGCGTTGGAATTTGGTTCTCGGACTGCAATTTGCTGACCCTGCTCTAGAAGAAGGGTGAATACTGGTGAGGATCTCTTTGGATGACAAAGGACAACTGGACATGCCTCAGGATAGCCTCTGATCCTGGCTGGGTAGCTCGACTATTCCTTTAAGACAGTACATACCCTTGGAGCGGATTTTCAGCCTAAAAGTCATCCCTATGGGAATTTGGGCTGTGACCATCTGTTACAGCTATTTTGGTCAAACAAGAAGAGATAATGAAATCTACTTTGTAGCCTGTGTTGGGGGCGTGGCAAGGAGAGAGGCCGCTGTCTCATTCTGCTGTCCTCCAGACTGGCGAGGGGCTCCCTGGTCAGGATCACAGGGTCTTAGAGCAAACCTTCCCCTACGCTCCTTGGTGCCAGGCACTGTCCCCTCGCTTCGTCCTTACACCAACCTTATAAAGTTTCAGTACTTTATCATCATATCTATTTTCAGTTGGAATAAACAGATGAGGTCTTAGTCAATGTTAACTACTGACCCACAGAAATGGTTTGGGGGCCTTATATAGGTATGTGTGTTTGGAGAATAAGACGCCCGTTGCCAAGAGCTCTTTTGTGGTGAAATGTGGTGAAATAATAACAGCTCATTACCGCTGGTCCTTACACCCACCCTTCAGAGAGTATTCTTTTCATTTTATTCATGAGAAACTGAACTCATAGGGGTTAAGTAGTTTATCCAACTCTGCCTATTCTGAAAGGTCAGAGTTATGATTCAAATCCAAGCTGGTCTGGCCAAATAGAGCTTTGGCTCATTCCTTTGAGCCCCATTAAGTAACTGTGACCTAAAAAAACCAAGTTTAATGTGTTTTAAAAGCCCCCAAATTCCTGCTCTGTGTGAAGTGGGGGATAACATCAGCTTGATGGGTCTAGTATCCTTAGGGAGGGCCTCAGAGAGCAGAGAAGCAAACCAACACCCAGATCTGAGAGCAGCAGAAGCGGGTGTAGACCCTTTTCCTTCCCCACCAGCCCAGGGCTCCGCCTGCACCTCCTGATCCAAACTGCAGAACTGACTTTTCATGGCGGCGATGCTGCCTTCACGGACACTGCGGCAGTGCCCAGGCAGAGGGAGGCATGTTCTTACCAGCCTGTCATATTAAAATCCCTGTAGAGCATCTTCTTTCCAAGTTCCTTCCTCTGTACTCTCCTTGGAAACTCCAAATGTGTGAACTCATTTCCCAGCAAGTGAGGCTGCATGAATGCCTAATAGCAAAAAGAGAAGAAGAGGAAGAAAAAAACCACATATTTAGAGGAAAAAATAAGACCCAAGGATGTTTCGCAAATTGACACAGGCCACATTTATGAAGTTAGAAGATGGTTCTCAAATTTTTAGGGAGATAAACAGATTTAAGAACCTGAATACAATATCAACAAATAAAAATCACGAATGTAATTTATAAAAAGACATGACTTTTTCATGTGAGATGATAAATTAATTGTAATCAGAGAAATGTATCTCTAAAGCAAGAAAAAGGTTCACTTTATAATTCAAATTCAAGATGGTTTCACTTGGTTGGACGTCAGGAAAGCTCACCCTGACTCTCTCCTCCTTGGCTTTCTCTGCTTGCCTCCTGCGCATGTTCCTAGTTATCACGGCCTTGGCTCTGAAAGCTGCGTGTGGGTCTCCATGTGAACACAATGGCCTGAGAGAGAGGGCTGGGGCTGCATGCACCAGACAGGAACTTTCTGTTGGACTCCCTCCATTTTGCTCTGCAGTAATTTGATCATGTAATTGGAAGACTGTTCCAGAGCAGATGGCTTCTTCCCCTCCCCCAAATCTCTGTTCACACTACACAAGTCTTGAGCAAACAGCCACTTAGGGAATTGCTGTGAAACAACAAACGGTCTCATTGTCACACTCCAAATTCAAATCCAGTTATCCAAGAGACGAAATGCTCAAGTATGAACTTCCTTGCTTGGAGTCTACACATCGTAAGCAGACCTGGCCTGGATCTGCCCTGTACCAAGCCATATACCTGCTTGTTAGTGGTGTACTGGAATGGCTCTCTCTTTCTCTGGCAGAGAAAAGAGTGAGCAGAGCAGAGCACGGCCTGGCACTGCAGGGGAGCCAGGGCTCCCTGCCACAGGACAGATGGCCATGTCCTTGGTCTGCTGGAAACAGACATCTCCCGCGGCCTCTTTCCCAGGACCTGACACCAACCTATCTTCCACTGAGTCTCATGGTGGTTCAGAGGTCTCTGTTGGATGCTAGCCATTAGAAGCCAAGTGTACTAGGAGTCAGAGGAAGCCAAGCTGAACTGTCCCCAGGCTGGTCAGATTGGACCAGCCAACAGAACTCTGAGCCAGGGATGCTGAGCAGGCATGGGGAAAGGAGGGGCAGGATGGGAGTGAGAAGAGGGGAGGGGCTTTGAAACCTCTGCTGGGAATGAGACTTGTGCTGCCTCTGAGTATCAAGGACACTAAAACACTGGGTTTTACAGAAAGCTTCCTTGGAAAGGAAGAAGGGAACTAAAATTCACAGCACAGGTCAGTGGGGTGGGCTCTGGATTCTAATCCAAGTTCTGCATTTATAAGCTCAGTGGTTTTCCTGGGTGACTTAACTGCTTGGGCCTCAGTTTCTTTACTTGCACATTGAGACTAATTGCAGATTTATCTCATACTATTTGAATAATGAATTGACATCTAAAGTGCACTGATCATGATGGTCTCTGTTTATAACAAGAAAATAATTTATCCATCTAATGGCTGTCAAGTCTTATGTAGTATTTTGTGAGCTCTCAGTTCACACCCCTAACAATCTTAGGGCAGGACCTGACCTGTGGGGCCCATTGCAAAAGGAAAATACGGAGCCACTAGTCAAAGTTAAAAATTTCAAGATGGTGACAGTGGAGCATTAAGCCAAGTGCAGACTCTGGGCAACTGCAGAAATCGCATCCTTGATGGCAGCTGTATCTACAGAGTAGATACAATTTTATTCCTCTCCATTATTTGGGTCAACCCATGAAAACTAAGGACCAAAGGCATTAGTAGTCAGTGAATAGCACCGTCTGTCATATATCCTCTGTCATCTCTCAAAATTTGGGGACTATATCAGCATGGTGTTTCTGTCTATCCCCTTGCCTTCTAAGCCGGAGTAACACTGACCTAGGGGTTGCTACACGTCAGGCACTTAACACCTTATGTTATTACCTTAGTAATGCTATGAAGCAGATGTCATAGACTCAATTCACAAATGAGGAAACTAAGGTCCAGAGAGGTTAAGACACCTAGCCTAAGGTTATCAGCCAGGAATGGGTGATTCTAGGGTTTGAGCTTAACATCAAACCCATAACCTCCATCCTAACCCGTATGTTGGTCCTTTAACCTGCACACACATTAACAAAAAACAGTGAACAGGCAGCAACAGGCCTGTTGCCATGCCAAGTCTGAACCACAAATAGGCACACGTGAGGATCTGGTTAATAAAAAAATTACAGATCTGCACACAGCTGGGTCACAACAATGTTCTTCAAATAGCGAGAAGAAATCGTTTAATAACACGAGTGATTAAAGTAGTACAAATCCATACAAAAGGATTCTGTGGGATCACATACAAAGGTGTCAGAGAGAACATGTAATTACACAGAAAGAGCAAACATACGTTTATAAAAAGCAGGCTGTCAAACAATATGTGTCTGTGAGAGTGCATGTATAGAAACTTATGTATATCATGTCATAGATATACAGATCTATCAAACTCTGAGAGACCGTGGAGGATAGAGGAGCCTGGAAGGCTACAACCCCTACAACCATAGGGTTGCAAAGAGTGGACACGACTTAGTAACTAAACAACAACAAAAACCTTTAACATACATGTACGCATAAGTGAGTATACATGTGTATAAATACAGGTACATCACACACACACACACACACACACACCATAACAAACAGGCTATGACCCAAAAGCCATGACTAAGTACATTCTGTACCCTCGTGCCTTTACCGTTGGAATGTTTGCCTGGGCACTTTATCAGAAGTCTGCAGGGTAGCTACTACTGACAGGGGCCACCATGCCTCTCCCTCTGGGGATGGGCGGGCTCAAAGGGACCTTGAACCCTTGGTCATCTGTGACATCCGTTGTCCCTTCACATGCAGAGACTTTCAGGGTCTCAACAAGCCACCTGCTTCTCCTGTTATAACAAGTGGCTATTGTAGTTCATCAATTCTAAGATGCTTCTTATTAGATGTGCCATTAGTTACCTCTAAGGCAGGGGGGAAAAGCTGCCAATTTTACACTAGGCATAATACTTTCTAATCACTTCAATTTTTTAATTTATTATTTTTAAAGAGCTCCTTTCAATGTAGGCAAAACTATTATCTATCACTGTTTTGCAGGCTTCCCTGGTGGCTTACACAGCAAAGAATCCTCCTACAACGCAGGAGACGTGGGTTCGATTCCTGGGTCGTGAAGATCCCCTGGAGAAGGAAATGGCAATCCACTTCAACATTCCCACCTGAGAAATCCTGTGGACAGAGGAGCCTGGTGGGTTACAGTCCATGGGGATAGCAGAGTCAGACATGACTGAGCAACTAACACACATTTTGCATATTTAAGGAAGGAATATGTAAATGAAGAGTATCTGTTAAGGTTGTTCAAAAACATTTTCGCATTTAGGATCTGATGGCACTCATCATTTTCCAGTTCTAAATTACCCTGTGTTCATGATTTCCCCACAAGAGCCAGCTATATTTCAGGGGCCCTTTGGGTTTAACAACTTGTAGAAGCACTACAAGCCTCAGAGGCAGGGGTGCGGAGTTCTGAAGCTGGCTTTGTCATCCTCCAGAGTTTGCTTTCTTCTGACGTCCACTTGGGGGATGCGGCTGAGCAAGGCTGGTCACTCCTCCCTAAGTCCCCCTGCTGGACTGGTACCTCCGAAGGGACAGCAGCGCTTCCCGTTAGTCTGTGGGGTTTTCCTCCAAGTTGCTGAGTGAGCTCCTGTTCTGAACTTCAATCCTGATCTACTGATGTCTGCTTATGCCCGGAAGATGACGTCCATGTCATGCTGAACACCAGGCTGATAGCAACAATCAACTGTAAACTTCAGGTATGTCCGAAGGTAAGAGAGAAAAGGTATTTTGTCTCTGAGGAATTACTGTGGTATTCAACCCCCACCGATACAATGCCACACCCTTGGGTTTCTCTGTGATCGTTTTTCTTCCTCTGGCTAACCGCCACAGCACATTCCACATGTTATGTGGCACATTTTCTGTTACAGCCATGCCCATCATAGAATGCATGTGTATTCCACACGTACTGAGGACATATCCCGCCCCCTGGCATATTTTTGAAAGTGAAAGTGTTAGTTGCTCAGTTGCATCCAACTTTTTGTGACCCCATGTAGCCCACCAGGCTCCTCTGTTTATGGATTCTCCAGGCCAGAATACTGGAGTGGGTAGCCATTCCCCTCTCCAGGGAATCTTCCCAACCCAGGGATTAAACCCAGGTCTCCTCCCTTGCAGGCAGATTCTTTACCATCTGAGCCACCAGGGAAGTCCTTTTCACTATGCTTTAAAATGACCGTTCCCATCCTAACCGTAGGTTTCCCTCTTAGCAGCACTTTTGATACTCACCCCAGTTTTATTTGTCAGACCTGATGGAGTTACTGCTGTTAAAGAAAGAAACAACTCAAGAATTAAGTACAAGTAGACAGGTGGCTGACAAATGAAAAATGAGATGCTACAATATAATGGGACATATACCTGTTGTTTTCTGAGGAAAATGCTCATTGGTATACCTTGTCAGGCAATACTCATCAAAGTCTGCATAGTCTTTCAGGTTGTCATATCAAAATACCAGACAGGGATCTAAAGCAGCAAAAAATTATTTCTCACAAACTGGAGTCTGGGAAATCTAAGATCAAGATGCCAGCAGATTTGCTGCCTGGTGAGGACTCTCTTCCTGAACCTCACAAGCTTTCCTCCACGCTCTCATGGGGAGAGAGAAATCGAGCATGCTAGCATCTCTTCTCATCAGGAAACTAACCCTATCAAATCAGGGCCCACTCTTACGACCTCATTTATTAATTACTTCTGTAAAGGTCCTATCTCGAAATTCAGTACATTGGGGGTGAGGGTTTCCACACAGGAATGTGGGGGGAGGAATACATACCTTCAGTCCATACGTGGTCTTGTATGTACTTATGTTTATATATGTACATACACTCAAAGTCATCAAAATATTACAAAGTATTATCTGATGGTTTCCTTTCTAACTTACCTATATTCATGAATATGTCTACCAGTAGATATGGATTATTTTCATTTTGAACATACTCTAAAATTTATTATTTTTTGAGAAGCCAGGTTTTAAACTAGGTTTGACAAAACCGTTGAGAGGAGTTTTACAGCCCTTTCATATTCCAAAAATTTGAGTCACTGGAAGGGGCCACCCCAGGTAGACACACCCGGCGCCAATGCAGGCGATGCTGAAGCCCTCTGCAGCCCAACAGCCCAGCACAGAGACATTTTGTTCTCAGAAGTCGAGTGGCCCAGCAACTTGGGAACTCAGAAACTTCTTTAGGACCTGCCCAGCGTCCAAGCAACATAGACTGGTTAGTGTTACTTCACTAGTGCTGGCCTGCCCTGCTGGAACCATTGCCCAAGTCAGCATTCTAGAATCTTGAGCCTCAAAAGTGACTTAACTCATAATACATGTAAGCACTACACAGACACAGTTTAGAGTCTGCAAAACGTGGGAGCTGTGATGTGTCAGGTTCCTTTCAGCAATAAAATCCAATGATTTTTCTGACTCCAAACTTGTAGAATTCATGGACAATTCTGGCATGTTTTTAACTCCATGGCTCATACCCGGACCACTCATAAACATATGCATGATGACTGCCCCTTCCCCAGGCTCAGCTAAGGATGCTGGTGTATTAGAAACGTGGACTGTAATGGGATCAACATCCAAGATGAAAGCAAGCACACATTAGGGTCACAGGTCCACCTGCAAAATGAAAATTCTCGACACTCTCCTACACATTCCTTATTTATCTGCTAGGCTGAATATATTTTAGCTTTTTCTCTTTGATGGCGCTATTTGGATTTATGTATGTTAGAAACATCTGCATGGTGACGCAAGTAATACCAGATACACTTGAATATGTTCATTATTTTTAAAACCTCAGCTACACTCTAGTGCCCAGCATAGTACTGACCACAGTAAAGACTCTTAAGTATTTGCTAGAGGAATGAATACAGAACATTCTGACCTGCTTTACACAGTCACCTTTCAGTGACTATTACTTTATAAAGTAAGACAACATAGTTTTCAAACATTAGAAAAAGATAAAACTAAGATCTATGGCATTTATAATCTTGGATGCACATTACATATTTTGGATTTAGAACATTTTTATTTAACAATTTCATAGATACCTTCCTGTAAATTCTCAAGAATGTGGATACAGTTTACCATTGAAAACTTCATGATATTCCACAGTCCTAAGGATATCTAAATATGTTGCCTCTCCTCCTCCTAATAAGCATGCCGACTAGAAACCTACAAACATATTTTACACTAAAATCCAATTTCAATTGTGCTAGCCTGCCCCATGTTAAAAAAAAACAAAAACAAAACCCAATAGACTTCTTTTTGTACCTCTATTTATCCTAAATTTTGAGGCTCTCCTTCAAGGAAGCATAACTGAATGCTTCTAACTAAAGTGAGGGGGTGGAGGTACATTTGGAGCTCGGCTGTGTACCATAAACGGCACTTGGGGGAAAAGGCTTGGTAACCACTGCCCTGGCAAAACCACAGGCAGGTGGCCGAGAGCCTTTTAAGGACTCTAGAGAGTGCAGGTTTGCTTTAAAAAAAAAAAAAAAAAAAAGAGAGAATAGAACATATCCTTGCCACTTAATGAGAATCCATTTCCAGACATGGTTGTGTCTGGCCAGAAACAAGAAGTTTCTCTAGGGAGAGGATGCTGGAGTAATCACTGTGCCAAGAAATGGCAGGCTACAGAGATGGGGCAGGAGGATCAAGCATCTTCTGGCTGCTCTCCTCTCTGGTCCTGGGCAGAAACCAGCATCAAGGGAAGAGGAGCCCGGTGAGCACAGTCCTGTGAAGAAACACAGCCGTCCCATCTCAGTGACAGTCTCCGAGTCACAGAGGGACTGAGCCGTAACAGGAGAGGACAACCTGAAGAAGAGAGGCCTTCTGGAACATTCCAGAAAGTCTCACTAGAGCAGAGTGCATCCCTGAACCCAGGTCTGTCTCGCTCCAGAGCACATGGACCTGAGCCCCACCATCCTGGGATAGGGGAGAGCTCTGAGCATCCTGGCATGGCAGGGAGAAAACAGGGAGTAGAAAAAGGAATCCAGATCCCAGGGAGGGATATGTACATACTGGGTCCTGGAGGAGGCTGAGCACCAGGCCTCCTGCAGACACTGAGATAGTAGTTCCCCAGGTTACTGAAAATTGCTGCTGAGGAACACAAAATGTTTCCTTCTTTTAATAAATTTTCCTTCTGCCACTTTGTGATCAGCTTGCCTGTGAATAGTGAGAGTCAATAAGGGGGACTGTGCCAGGTTCGGGGGGTATCCAGCCAATGGAATTCATGCAATTAATATATAAGCTCCTGCAGGTATGGGTCGGAGAAGGCAATGGCACGCCACTCCAGTACTCTTGCCTGGAAAATCCCACGGATGGAGGAGCCTGGTGGGCTGCATGTAGTCCATGGGGTCGGGAAGAGTCGAACACGACTGAGAGACTTCACTTTCACTTTTCACTCTCATGCATTGGAGAAGGAAATGGCAACCCACTCCAGTGTTCTTGCCTGGAGAATCCCAGGGACAGGGGAGCCTGGTGGGCTTCCATCTATGGGCTCGCACAGAGTCGGACACAACTGAGGCGATTTAGCAGCAGCAGCAGGTATGGGTACCAGGGGTTAGGGATTCAAAGAATTTAAAAAAAGAGACCCCTCTGCTCAGAGCTCATGCACTAGCGGGGGAGAATGAGGGAGGCTTATAGGTGGGAATGGAACTATCTTCAAGAGTAAGGAACAAAGAGTGGGGTCACTGGGCAGGGTCAGAGAAAATCTGAAAAGTTCATTATTTAAAATTTTTTTAATTAAAAAAAATTTTTTTAATGGATGTATAGTCACTTTACAGTGTCTTAGCAAAGTGATTCAGTTATGTGTGTATGTATTTTTTCAGATTCTTTTCCATTATAGGTTATTACAAAATACTGAATATAGTTCCTGTGCTATACATATAGCAGGACTTCACCGTTAATTTCACACATAGTAGTGTATATACGGGGTTTCCCAGGTGGTGCTAGTGGTAAGGAACCTGCCCGCCAATGCAGGAGACATAAGAGACTCAGGTTCAATCCCTGGGTCAGGAAGATCCCCTTGGAGGAGGGCATGGCAACCCACTCCGGTATTCTTGCCTAGAGAACATGGACTGAGAAGCCTAGCAGGCTACAGTCCATAGGGTCACACAGAGTCAGACATGACAAAAGCTACTTAGCATGCACACAGTATATATACAAGTTAATCTCAAATTTGTGATTTATCCCTCTGCCCCACCTCCACTTCCCCTTTGGTAACCATACATTTGTTTTCTATCCGTGAATCTATTTCTGTTTTGTAAATAAGTTTGTATCATGTTTGAGATTCCATATATGAGTGGCATCATATGATATCTGTCTTTCTGTCGGGTTTACTTCAGCCAGTAGGATAATCTTTAGGTCCATCCATGTTGCTGCAAATAGCATTACTCCATTCTTTTTAATGACTAATATTCCATCGTGTGTGTGTGTTGTGTGCGTGTATGTACATATATATACACACATATGCACCACATCTTTATCCATTCATGTCAGTGGACACTGAGGTTGCCTCCACATCTTGCTACTAAAATAATGCTGCTACGAACACTAGGGTGCATGCATCTTTTTGAATTAGAGCTTTTGTCTTTTCCAGATATTTTCCCAGGAGTGGGGTTGCTGGATCATATGATAACTCTATTTTTAGTTTTTTAAGGAACTTCCACACTGTTCTCCATAATGGCTGCATGAATTTACACTCCCACCAACAGTGTGGAAGGGTCCCCCTTTCTCCACACCCTCTCCAGCATTTATTATTTGTAGCTGTTTTAATGAGCGCCATTCTCACTGGAATAAGGTGATACCTCATTGTAGTTCTGATCTGCATTTCCCTGATGATGAGTGATGTTGAGCAGTTTTTCATGTGCCTGTTGGCCATCTGCAGGCCTTCTCTGAAAAAAATGTCTATTTAGGTCTTCTGCCCTTTTCTTGATTGGGTTGTTTTGTTTTCTTGATACTGAGCTGTGTAAGCTGTTTGCATATTTTAGAAATTAAGTCCTTGTCGGTCATATCATTTGCCAATATTTTCTTTCACCCTGTAGGTTGTCTTTTCATTTTGTTTATGGTTTCCTTTGCTGTGAAAAAGCTTTTAAGTTTAATTAGGTCTCATTTGTTCATTTTTGCTTTTGTTTCCATTACTCTAGCAGATAGATTTGAAAAAATACCGCTGCAATTTATGTCAGTGTTCTGCCTATGCTTTCCTCTGGCAGAAAAGTATCTGAAGAGCTAGTCAGGTAAGGGCTTTGGGGCAAGTGCAGCAGGACGCAAGGAGGTGGGAAGCAGCAGGGGCTCCTGGAGCGGCTCTTAGGAGAGAACAGTGTGGGACAGACAGGAGGCAGAAGTGTGGCTTCCTGGAAAACCTGTCCTGCTGCTTGGCTGTGAGCTCTTGCAGGAGGTCCTCTCCTGCAAAGGGTGATACACACTTGTTGTCCGACTCTTTGTGACCCCATGGCTGCAGCACGCCAGGCTTCCTTGTCCTTCACGGTCTCCCAGAGCTTGCTCAAACTCATGACCATTGAGTCGGTGATGCCATCCAACCACCTTATCCTCTGTCACCCCTTTCTCCCCTTGCCCTCAATCTTTCCCAACATCAGAGTAAATGAATCCAAAGCACTTTTAAAAAACCCAACTTTTCAAAGAAATATACAAATGGTACGGTGCTCTGAACATGTGCGTACAGGTGGGTGAATTTTCACAAATCAAACACACCATGTGGCTGGCATCCAGATTAAGCAACTGAACATTTACCAGCATGCTAGTGTCAGGACCCTGTTCAAATCCTGCTGCTTCTCCCAAGGGAAGCACTAGCCCCAGACTTTCCAGCTGTGTTTGCCTGTTTCTATCCGTCCTATGGAATCCTATAGGTTGGAAGTTGAGTCTGCAGATTTATCCATGTTGCTGCATGTAGTTATAGCTTGTTCACTCCATCCTGTGACTGTGCAAAGTTTATTTATCCATTCTACTCTCCGTGGGCATTTGGAGAGTTTCCAACTTGGGCTCTTACAAACAGTGCTGCTATGCACAGTCTCATCTTTTGGTGTAAACAGTGGTACACACTTTGTTAGGTACACAACAAGGGGTGGAATTGCTGGGCCAAATCCTTTTTCAAAGGAGTTGTTCCAACTTCCACTCCCATCAGCAGAATATGGAACGTATAAACACTCATGTGTGAAATGAGAAGGCACATTCCAGGACAGGAATGTAAACTCCTCTAACTAGAAAAACACCATATGAATTAACTTCTTAAATATTCTAGACCCTTCAGTATGCGAAAGCAAGTTATTGAAATGAGGATTTTCAGTGTTTAACATAAATCTTAAAAAACTGAATAATATCTCCTCTTTCTAGCTCTTTTTCTAGGGGAAAAACTCCTGTCATATTATACAAGAGGAGTATTGGAAGCCTTTAAATTTCAGGATGATTTATCCATATAGGAAGTCTGGGTCACAAATGAAATGAATAATGTCAGCCAAAGGACTTCCCTGGTGGTCCAGTGGTTAGGAATCTGCCTTGCAGTGTGGGGGACATGGGTTTAATACCCAGTTGGGGAACTAAGAACCCACATGCCATGAAGCAACTAAGACTTGACACAGCCAAATAAATAAACAGATTTTTAAAAATTAAAAAATGATGCTGGCCAAGCCCAAGTGATCACTAACAGTCACACAAATGGTCAAAGGAGATGACCATTCCAGAGCCAAGGCTGCCTACCTGATGTACAATGCAAGAGGAGAATATTCTACCTCAGGTTAAAAAACAATGAAGGAAAATGTGAAATGACTGAGACCTAAATATGTATGGATTGGAGTCTTTCATAAAGAATTCTGTCTTAATTTGTCCTTAAAATCTCAAAGTAGCAAAAACCAAGCTTGTATATATAAGCTGTTACAGAACTGGATATTAAATAAAATTATGCCTGGTTTATGTGGATGTCAAGGAAGGTTCACATTTAAATCTCAACATGGGACTACACTCATCAGCCAGAGAGAAGTAGCATTCCCCCAAATCAACTTTAAAATTGTAAAACTGAGATCTTATGATAAAAGAGCCACATGGAAACTGGAATACAAATAGAGATATTAAACAAAATTGCCTAGATTTGTCAATTCCACAACAGTTTAAAGAATAGAATAAGGGGTGAAAGTGCTCATTTAAATAAAACACACAAGGTTTCCATATTCATATGCCTACTGCTTTTTATTCCCAAGTAAAATTCTGTGGAAAGGCATTCACTTGTAGGGGGAACAACTCATGTCAGCAAAAAAGAAAAGGAAAGTGAAGTCACTCAGTTGTGTTCAACTCTTTGTGACTCCACGGGCTGTAGCCTACCAGGCTCCTCCGTCCATGGGATTTTCCAGGCAAGAGTACTGGAGTGGGTTGCCACTTCCTTCTCCAGGGGATCTTCCCGACGCAGGGATCAAACGAGTCTCCCACATTGCAGGCAGATGCGTCTGAGCCACCAGGGAAGCCAAGTCCCTTCCCTTTGCATAAGCAAATGGAATTGGGAAATTATAAAAGACCACAGTAGTCCCAATGGCAGGGGGGCCATGAAAAAGTTCTTTATATAGTTACATTTAAAAACTAAGAAATTTTATTTTGTCTCTGATCTAGGTCCTCCTGAAAGCACTACAAATATTAACTCATTAATCCTCACCCCTATCCTGTGAGGGTCCTGCAATTGTCCTATTTCACAGATAAAGCAACTGAAGCACAGAACACATTTTATAGACAGTTAAGGTTTTGCCCTAATAAACCTCACTGAATCCTATCTACCTTTCTCAAAGCATATTTAACTTTAATGTACTTGAAGGATGTATGACATTATCTTGCTTCCTTACACTAAGATCAATTCTTAAGGACCTCATGGGCAGATGGCTCTGGCTTTCAGTGACCAACTTTTTTTTATCCATATGTTTTTATTGTGGTAAAAGTCATAACATATAAAACACACTATTTTAACCACATTTAACTATACAGTTCAGTGGCACTAAGTTCATTCACATTATGGGGCAAGTCTCACCATCGCCCATCTTCCCAAATTTTCACCTTCCCAAACTGAAACTCTGTCCCTATTAAACCCTAATCCCCCATTCCCCCTCCCCTCCCCAGCATCTACCAATGTACATTCTGACACTATGAACTTGACTATCCTAGGTACCGTGTATAAGTGGAATCAAACAGTGTTGTCTGAACGTAATATATATTGGAATCATGTGCCCAAGTTTTTATTCAGAATATTTCAGGGGACAAGGACTAAAGAGGCTAAAGATTATGTATATGTAGCAAGATGGATTTTTTTTTTAAAGAAGAAAATGTAGGAACTCATTCTCATGATGATTTTGCTCAGCGTGTGGGATTCATTTCTTAGATATGCATAGTAGATTCAGAATGCCTCCACACCGAGTCTCTGACTTGTCCTAACCTAGAAAAAAACAGACATCCATTTATATTAATTAAAAAAATCTGGCTCTAGAAGTGGTGAGCTTCAATTATCATGGTTAATGTCTTCAGAGTCTTCCCTGAAGCCAAGCTGTGCTCCAAGGGCAGCTGAATATAAATTCTGCCTTTGCAGCCCTGGGCGGTGTCAGTTTCATGCTCTAAAATTCTGGCTTCTTCATGATGCCTATGTGATCAATGGAACCTATAGTAAATATGAAAAATGTCAACCACTTTAGCCTGCCATTGTTTTTTTTTTTAATTCAAGATTTTGAAACATATGTAGTTTTGCAAAAGGGGGGTTAGATGGGGCGAGAGAAGGGGTTGGAGTGCGTCCGTCCCTGACTCAGACATCAGGCAAAGCGAAATGGAGTTAAGTTCTCTCGCTGTGACTGCAGCCAGGCTCCCAGCTTTATACCTTGCTCTCATGGTTAATGGGGCTTCCCAGATGGCTCAGTGATAAAGACTCTGCCTACCAATGCAGGAGACGTGGATTTGATCCCTGGATCAGGAAGATCCCCCGGAGAAGGCAATGGAAACCCACTCCAGTGTTCTTGCCTAGGAAATTCCACAGACAGAGGAGCCTGGTGGGCTACAGTCCATGGGGTCGCAAAGAGTCGGACTGAGCATACACGAACTCAAGGTTAAGGGCCATGTGGAGGTGGTGGGACAGCCATTTTTACTCACTAGTGCACTTGACCTTTCCAATTATAGCCTCTTGTCTTAAAAGCAGGCACAAGCTTAAGCAATCTACTTCTTGAGTGTGAAAAATCCCAGAGAACTAAGAGGCACAGTGTTGTCCCCTTGAGACCTTTCCCAGTTCAGTACTAGGGAAAATGGCAGGCAAATTGAATCAGACTCGGTATAGACAGCTGGGGGCAGGTCCAAGGACACCGTCAGCAGTCACCGAAGATAATGCTGCACTTGTGTGCACCCAATGTGCATCTGAAACCCACTTTCATCTCCTCTGCACACTGCCCTTGATGATAAACAGCTGCCGACTTGGATTATCTACAAGGACAGACGTACATTATTGGGAGGTCTGATGATACCAGCACATCTTAATGTAATCACATCAGAGTTCCGTCTCGGCAGAATGGAGGGGAAGCTGTTAGTCTCACACCTCAGGGCTGTAGAGGTCCCCCGTAGAGGGAGATCTGTTTCTGGCTGTCACCTGAAGCAAGAGTGGGGTGATTTCCTGGAGACTATAGCATCAGAGCAGTAAACTCTGCTGAGAAATGCCCATAAACCAGACTGCTTTCCCTCCGATGTGGGTCCTGACTCCACCAGAACATTCTGTCCAGCTTGGTGGACCCCGTAAAATATTTTATTTCAATCACCCTGGAAACATTAAAAAAAAAATGAAAAAAAAAAAAAAAAGCCCAGTGAGAAACGAGCAAGGCTTATTTGTGACTATGATCATCAGCTCTCCCCGGCTGCTGGGGGGCAGAAGTGCATGGCCCCTGACCCCCTCCCTCGCACACCTGCCACATTCCATGTGAACACGTCAAACCCTCAAGCCTGCTTGATTAATCACCCAGCCTAAGAATCTACGGAATAAAGTT